>NC_061122.1:183362590-183597590 GCF_002878395.1 Capsicum annuum | reverse complement strand
CAGGCAGAGTTTGGGGATAGACAGGGAAAGAGGAGCAGGTTTTCTAACCAGGGAGGTGCTCAGTCTCAGGGTGGTCGGATAGGGGCAAGTGGCAAAAAAGAAGTGGGGGGGTTGTGGTTCCTACTCTTCTGCTGGTGCTCCTTACCAGTGGGGCGACAGGCTTCATCAAGGTGGTGACAATTTCTGGGCACAGGGTGCCCAATCTTAGGCAAGTGAAGGTCAGTTAGTTTCTTTATCCCCTTCTTGTCGGTTTTATGGTCATCTTCATCAGAGTTATTGCAATAAAAGAAGGAACAAATGCTTTAATTGTGGCCAGGAAGGCCATCGTATCAGGTATTTTCTGGTTAATAAGGTAGCTATGGGGGACGAATAAGATTCCTATGTCTTCTTCTTTTGCTCCAAAACATGGTGGTGTTGCATCAGCTTCTGGTTCTGCTGTTGGCCAGAACAGGTTGAATGCTTTGGCATCACAAAATAAATCCAAGGCATCGCCTAATATCAGTACTGGCACGTTATAGCTTTTCTTTCATGATGTATATTATTTGTTTGACCTAGGGTCTACTCTCTCGTATGTGACTCTTTATATGGCAGTATCTTTTGGTTTTGATAGGAAAGTTATTTCGGATCCTTTTTCTATTTCTACCCCAGTAGGTGACTCGATTATTTCTAAGAGAGTCTATAAAGGGTGTGGTATCTTTTGGTGTCAAGCAGACTTTAGTAAATCTATTTCAGTTGGATATGCTATATTTTGATGTCATTTTAGGTATACATTGGTTGCACTCTTGTAATCCATCCTTGGATTATTAGACCCTTAGGGTTATCTTTAGATTCCCTGGTGAGCCGATTACAGAATGGGAAGGTGGTTCTTTAGCTCCTAGGGGGAGATTTATTTCTTATCTTAGAGCTCAAAGGTTAATCTCTAAAGGTTGTCTTTATCACTTCGTTCGGATTATAAAATTCTAACTCGAAAGGTCCTTCTTTCCAGTTAGTTCCAGTGGTTAATGAGTTTAAGGTCTTTCCGAATGAACTTCTTGGTTTTTCTCTGGATAGGAAAATAGAGTTTGGTATTGACATGGTTCCAGACACTCATCCAATTTCTATTCCTCCATATAGAATGGCTCCGACTGAGTTGAGGAAACTCAAGGAACAACTTATGGATCTTCCGAATAAGGTGTTTATTCGCCTAATATATCCTCATGAGGTGTACCGGTGTTATTTATGCACAAGAAAGATAGTTCCCTTCGGATGTGCATTGACTATAGGTAGTTGAACAAAGTGACGGTCAAGAACAAATGTCCTTTTCCTAGGATAGATGATCAATTTGATCAGTTGCAAGGTGCTAAGTTCTTTTCTAATATAGATCTTTGTTCTGGGTACCATAAGCTAAAGATTAGGGGGGACATCCCTAAGATGGCTTTCCGTACTTGGTAGGGGCACTTTGAGATTTTAGTAATGTCATTTGGGTTAACTAATACTCCGAAGGCATTTATGGATCTGATGAGCAGGTTTTTTCATCAGTAGTTGGATCTTTTCATTGTTGTGTTTATTGATGACATTCTAGTTTATTTGAAGAGTGAGGTGGATCATGCTAATCAACTTCGTGTGATGTTGCATACCTTAAAAGAATGGTTGTTGTATGCTAAGTTCTACAAGTGTGAGTTTTAGTTGAACATTATAAATTTTTTAGGTCATATTATTTCTAGTGAAGGGATCATGGTGGATCCGTAAAAGGTTGCTATGGTGAAGAGGTGGACTAGACCTACGACTCCATCTGATATTCGGAGCTTCTTAGGTTTAGCCAGTTATTCTAGGTGGATTATAGAAAGTTTTTCATCAATAGTTGCTCCTTTGACTAAGTAAACTCAAAAGAAGGTCAAGTTTTCTTGGCTAGATGTTTGTGAAGGGAGTTTCAAGAAGTTGAAGGATAAGTTAACTTTGGCTCCAATTCTGACTTTGCTGGAAGGCAATGATGGCTTTGTGGTTTACTATGATGCATCTCGGGTAGGGCTTGGTTGTTTGTTGATGTAGCATAGGAAGGTGATTGCCTATGATTCCAAGAAGCTGAAGGTGCATGAGAGAAATTATCCGAATCATGATTTGAAGCTATTTGCAGTTGTGATTGCTTTACAAATATGTTGACATTATTTGTATGGTGTGCACGTGAATATATTTTCTAGTAATAAGAGTCTACAGTATGTGTTCACTAGAGGGAGCTTAACCTCGGGCAGAGGAGATGGCTTTAGATCTCAAAGACTATTACATTAGTCTTCACTACCACCCGGGTAAGGCTAACGTGGTTGCTAATGCTCTTAGCAGGTTATCTATGGCGAGTTTGGCTTGTGTAGAGAAAGAAAAGCGGGAATTGGTGAAGGATATTCACCACTTAGCTAATCTTAGAGTTTGCCTCTTGGACTCTAGGGATAGTGGTGTGATGGTGCAAGAAGTGGTTTAATTGTCTCTTGGTGAAGATATTAAGGAGAGGCAAGTGCTAGATCGTATCTTGATGAAAATCAATGGTGACATGGTGGGCATAAGGTAATTGTGTCTGAGATCGATGGTGATGATACTTTATGGTAATAAGGGAGGTTGTGTATTCCTAATATCGATAATTTATGACAAAGGATTTTGGCTGGGGCAAATGAATGCGCTATGTTGTTCATCCCAGCTAGACTAAGATGTATTATGATCTCAAGGAGATCTATTAGTGGAATGGCATGAAAAGGGATGTGGCTAATTTTGTGGCAAAGTACATGGTGTGTCAATAGGTTATGGTTGAGTATATGAGGCCCGAAAGGTTGTATCGAGAAATTGATTTTCCCGAATGGAAATGCAAAGTGATCAATATGAACTTTCTTACCGATTTTTCTCAGTCTCATAATTAATATGATTCGATTTAGGTTATCGTGGTTATGATGATAAAGTCTGCCCACTTTTTGCCAGTACAGACTACCTTCTTGGTGGAGGATTATTCGAAGCTGTATCTTCAGGAGATTGTGAAGCTGTATGGGGTGCTTGTTTTGATTATTTATGATCATAGCACGCAATTTACGTCTCACTTCTAATGATATTTCAAGAAAGGGTTGGGGACTAAGGTTAGTCTGAGTATGGCTTTCCATCTGCAAATGGATGGGCAAGAAGAGAGAACTATTTAGACATAGGAGGATATGCTTCTAGCATGTGTGATTAATTATGGTGGCAATTTGGTTGAGCATCTATCTTTGGTGGAGTTTGCTTACAACAATGGCTATCATTCTAGTATTGGTATGGCTCCTTTTGAGAAATTGTATGGTAGGAGGTGTAGATCTCCTATTATTTGGTTTGATCTTGGTGATGCGGATATATATTTGGTCCCAACTTGGTTCACCAAGCTATAGAGAAGTTGAAAGTGATTTGGGAGAGTCTTAAAACTGCCGAAAGTGGCCAAAAGCCCTATGCGGATGCTAGGCGTAGAGACTTAGAGTTTGAGGTTGAGGGTAATTTTTTCCTCAAGGAATCTTCCATGAAGGGAGTAGTGCAGTTTGGTAAAAAGGGGAAGCTCAATCTCTGATATGTTGGTCCTTATGATGATTTACGGAGAATTGGTAATGTTGCTTATGAGTTGGATTTTCCTTCTAGCTTGAGTTTGGTTCATCCGGTCTTTGATGTTTCTATGTTAAGAAAGTTCATTGGTGATCCTTCTACGATTGTTCCTTTGATAGGACTGGGTATCTCAGATTCTTTGTCTTATAAAGAAATCTCAGTTGAAGTCTTAGATACGCAGGTTTGTCGGTTGCATACCAAGGATGTGGCTTCGTTTAAGGTTCTTTGGCTGAACCATAAAGTGGAAGAAGCTACATGGGAAGCGGAGGAGGACATGAAGTCCAAATATTCGCATTTGTTTTCTGCTCCTGGGATTCGTGCGGAAGGTGTGTGTCTTCAGCACATCTTTATTTTTAAAGTTTGTTATAGGAAATACTAATATCTTTGCCTCTTTGTTTTCAAACTTTGTTAAAGATTAAAAATATATTTGATAATGAAAATGACTCGTGCATGTGGTCACCTCTACCTAGTCCATCATTCGGGGATGAATATTCCTAGTGGCAGAGACGGAAACATCTGGGCTTCTGGACCTTAGAAAATTTCTTGGAATTTTGGTGTCTGGACCCAATATGACTCGGGGGTATGAGCCGTATGTTGGGGTACGGATGGTATGGTCTAGTCATATACTGACTAGTGTTGGTTGGTGGGGTGGATTTTTGTCATTGAAATGGATACGATTAGGGGTACGAGGTGTATTGGTGGTTACAGATCATTTGGTTCCTTAACTAAATATTAGACTTGGTTACTTAGGATGGATGTGAGTTTGAGTGGCTCACCAAGATCCGTAAGCCAGGGTACGATTCATACCCATGACTCATACTATGGACAGTGCCTAAATCTTTCTTAGGTTTAAATCAGCTAGGGGTACGAATGAAGGGTATGAATCCTATGCTTTGGATACGACTTGGTTGGATGATTTGTATGCTTAATAGTGTTGGATCCAAGAGTTTAGGCATAGCATAAGAGTGGAGGGTACCACTCGTATTGGAGGGTATGACTCGTGAGGGTCAGTCGTACCCCTGTGATGGGGTTTTAGTACAGCTTAAGTGGGGGTATTCTGGATATTTCCCCAGTTATCCTAATAAGGTTCCACAACTTCTAAACTACTTGTAAGGTTATTTACCCTATTATTCCATTCATTAACACTTAGAAACTCTTCTAAATACTCTATAATTCTCTCAAAAGATTTTGTGCAAGGAAAGCTAGGGTTTCAACTAGAGGATTGATTTGGGGCTTGTCTTGGTGATTTCTTTCAAAAATCATCCAGGTTTAAGGCATATTCTCTTCCCTCATTGTTAATTATAACTACAAGCATGGTTGTTATGATTTTTTCCATGAGTATGATTTTGATTTTCAAATATGAATTGGGGGTTTTGATGTTAAATGGTTGGTTAGGGTTTTCCATGGTTTAAATTATGCTTTATGTGCATTAATGGTGGTTTTGGATAATTGAATTTCATGGGAATAGTTTAATGGTAATTGGAATTGGTTTTGGTTATATTATGCCCCCAATATTTTTTATAAATGCCTATAAGCATATTTTTTTGCATTAAGTATTTTAATGGAACTCTTGCTTGTTTTAAAACTTTGTAAAGGAATTTTGCATAGTTAAATAGATTGGAAAGGTAAATGTCTAAATGGTTATGATTGTGGGGTACATGGAATCCCCCAAGAGGTTTAAAATGGTAAATGGAAGGGCACTTGGAAGTCCCGTTAAACCTCTATATGGTTTGTTATGCATAGTACTTGCAAGTATGGTTGTAAGAAGATACCACCACTAAATGGCCTTGGTTAATAAATGGTAAATGGATTGGTTGGTTGCTTGATAATGGTTTTAATTGGGCAATAATGGCGGTGTGTGTAGTAAAGTCGTGAAAGGTAGGGGGATCAAAACTGGAAACTTATATATGCCGATGTGAGGTTGGTCTTGGTAACCGTATGTATGATGTCACACTATATTTTAGGGAATGTACTATTCATCCTAGGTTTTCTTCCCTGGTCATGTGACTTAACGCACTGAGGCCTTTCAGCAGGGAAACTGAACCCATATAGGCCGTGGGTGGTTTAGGACGACAAAGATGCACAACCCATATAAATATTTTTAAGGCATTCTAAACCCGTTCCCTTTTCTCGGCATAGTTATATATATATATATATATATATATATATATATATGTATGTGTGTGTGTATGTATGTATGTATATATAGTTGTATTCATATAGATGGTTTTACTTGGTTTTACAAATGGTATTATTTTATCCTTATCGTGAGATAATGCTAGCGTTCACCCGCTAACCTATCTACTGGTGGTTGTATACCCACGCTATGCAGGACTGGCTGTTCAACTCCTACATAGTGATTGACTCGGGGATCAATATTTGGACTGAATTGGTGAGCTTCTGTCCTTTTAGAAGGCTCTATTTTATGTTTTGGACACTTTTAGACATTTTAGTTTATTTTTGGATATTGGTTTTAGCTATGGTTGGGGGCATATCCCAACAGGATTTTATTACTCTTTTGGTTAGAATCTTTTTGGTACTGTTACGGGTTAGAATGGGCAGATCAATATTAGTATCGGCCTTGGCATTGGAATAAGCTGGAGGACTGACATCATTGGAAAATACTGTTGGTTATTCCATCATATTTTATTTTGGGATTAATTATATTATGTTTTGGAACATCTTTGGTTATCGCCTGATTTATGGCCCTTATTTCGGTATTGGTTTTGTATGGTTGGATTATTGGTATAGGATGGTTAGACTCGGTTGGGTAGGTTACGGTTGTGATCTTATCCCAGAGTCTTCAAGCAAGCTATTGCACTATCTTGCTATATGCTTGAAATTCAGCCAACTTAGGGCAGGTGGCTGGAGGTTGGGTTAGGTAATGGGGTTAGTCTCTGGTCTAGGTCAGGCTTGGGATGTCCATTATGATAAGACCTCCGATTAGGTCACGTCAATGGGTCTCCCCCTACTTATGGGGTATAGACCCGCTCTAGGGATCCAGTTCTTGATTGCACTCTTGAAGTTCCCCTTATTCCCTCTAGTCCTTCGCAGACTCCTCAGGTTGATATGTCAAATATTGAATTTTATCAGTTTATTCATATGCTGGCTCAATCATATCTTCTCAGTCTGAGCATATTGCTTCTGTTACTCTATTTTCTGAGGCCACAAAAGTTGGCCAGTTTATAAGGTTGAGTCCTACAACTTTTACTAACGTTGAGATCGAGGAAGATCCTCAAAATTTTATTGACGAGGTGGAAAAGATTTTTTGTGTGATCCATGCTACTGATATGGAAGATGTGGAGTTCACTGCTTACTAGTTAAAGGATATGGCATATCAATGGTATGAGGAATGGGACCAGTCTAGGGGTGATGATACTGAGTCCGCTTTGTGGTATGACTTCTCTAGTGCTTTTTTTTGATTGCTTCTTTCCTCAGGAGTTGAGGGAGGCAAAGTCTAAGGAATTTGTGAACTTGAATCAAGGCAAGATGATAGAAAGGAGTATGTCTTGAAGTTCCATCAATCATCATGATATACTCCTGAGTGTGTGTCTAGCATGAGGGCTAGAATGAGGAAATTAGCTTCTGGGTTATCCCGTGATTTGATTCTAAAGAGCAAGGCTACCTTGTTTAACAAAGATATGGACATCTCCAGGCTTGTAGTATATATGCAACAAGGGAAAGAGAAAAGGAAGAAGCAGACAGTGATAGGGGAAAGACAGAGTAAAAAGTTTAGATTTTTAGATCAGGGTAGAGGTCAGCAGCAAAGTAGTAGATAGGGTGAAAAATAGTCTAAGAAGAGGTGGAACCAATATGGTTCCTACTTTATGGCTAGTGCTTCTTATCCAAGGTCATCGGGTAATCATCGTTATCAGTATGATAGTGGGTTAAGATCATCAGGTGCCTAGTCTCAGGCTAGTGGGGCTCAGTCTACTCCATTATATCCTCTCTGTAGATTTTATTTCCAGGTCTATTATGGTGTTTGTGAAGAGGAAAGAAATAGTATTTTAAATATGGTCAGATCTGGGGCAAATAAGATTCTTGTTTCTATTTCATCAGTTATCGCACCAATAGGTGTTGCTTCTATTTTTGGATCTGACAATGGTCTAAATCGTCTGTATGCTTTTGCCTCCCACCAGTATTCTGAGGCATCCCCTGATGTTGTTGCTTTTATGTTCAAACTTTTCTCTCATGATGTATATTATCTGCTTGATCTCAGGTTTACCTTATATTATGTGACCCCTTATGTGGCTATCCATTTTAGTTTTGATCCTAAGTATATTTTGGATCTCTTCTCTTTGTTCAGATTGGTGGACGACTCCATTATGGCTAGAATGGTCTATTGGGGTTGTATGATATCGGTCTATGTAGGGAGACCTTCATAGATCTAATAGAGTTGAACATGATAGACTTTGATCTATGCTTCCTTTGATTGTCTGACCCAAAGAGCCAGTGTCCACTTCCCCAATGAGCCAGTGATTGAGTGGAAAGGTAAACCTTAGTGCTTAAGGAAAGGTTTATTTCATATCTTAGAGCCTGAAAATTGATTTCTAGGTGTGTCTCTATCATTAGTGCATGTTAAGGATTCTAGAACTAAAGGTCCTTCTATATAGACTTTCCCTGTAGTCTATGAATTCCCTGAAGCATTCCCTGATGAACTTCCCGGTGTTTCTCCTGATGGGGAAATTTATTTTAGGATTGATCTTGTTTAGAACACTCGTCCTATCTCTATTCCTCCATATAAAATGGTTCTAATTGAGTTGAAGGATCTTAAGAAACAGTTGAAAGACCTTCTGGATAAGGGTTTTATCCATTATAGTATGTCTTTGTAGGGCGTACCAATTTTGTTTATGCATAAGAATGATGGTTCTCTTCAGATTTGTATTGATTATCGGTAATTTAATAAGGTGATGCTAAAGAATAAGTACTCTTACTAGGATTGATAATTTATTTGATCAGTTTTAGGGTACTAAGTTCTTTTCTAAGATTAACCTTCGATCGGGTTATCATCAGTTGAAGATTAGGGAGGAGAATATCCCTAAGACTGCCTTCTGAACCTGGTATGGTCATTTTGAGTTTTTGGTGATGTCTTTTCATTTGACTAATGCCCCGACAACATTTATGGATCTTATAAACCGGGCATTCTATCAGTTCTTGGATTTATTTGTGATTGTATTTATTAATTATATTTTGGTGTATTCCAAAAGTGAGGTAGATCATGTCGATCATCACCGCCTTATATTTCAAACCTTGAAAGATCAACGGTTGTATGCAAAATTCACAAAGTGTGAGTTCTAGTTGAATGTTGTGACCTATCTGGGTTATGTTGTTTCTAATGAAGGGATCATGGTGGATATGCAGAAAGTTATGGTGGTTTAAAAATGGCCTAGACCTATGACTCCAACCGACATTCGAAGCTTCTTGGGTTTAGCCGATTATTATAGAAGGTTTATGGAAAATTTTCTTTTATTGCTACCCCATTGACTAAGTTTACTTAGAAGAAGGTAAAGTTCTTGTGTTTTGATACTTGTGAGAGTAGTTTCGAGAAGTTAAAGGTAAGTTGACTTCAGCTCCAGTCTTGACACTACCTGAGGGTACTGATGGTTTTGTTGTCTATTATGACACATCCTGGGTGGTACTGGGTTGTGTGTTGGTGCAGCATGGCAAGGTGGTTGCATATGCTTCTAGATGGCTAAAGGTTCATGAGAAGAACTATCCGACTCATGATTTAGGGTTGTTAATTATGGTGTTTACATTGAAGATTTGGTGTAATTATTTGTATGGGTCCATGTAGATATTTATTCTGATCATAATAGCTTGCAATACCTGTTCACTCAGGAGGAGCTAAATCTCAGGCAAAAGGGGTGGCTTGAGTTGATAAAGAACTATGACATGACTCTCCACTATCACCCAGGTAAAGTTAACGAGGTTGTTAATGCTCTTAGCGGGTTGTCCATGGGAATCTTTTCTTTTGTAGACGAGCGAAAGCGGGATTTGGTGAAGTATATTCACTAATTAGCTAATCTTGGAGTCCATCTCTTGGATTCCAAAGATAGTGGTGTGGTTGTTCAAAAGGTGGCGAAGTCATCTCTTGGTGCTGAGGTAAAAGAGAAGCAAATGTTCGACCCTATCTTGATGCAAATTAAGGAGGATGTAGGTAGGCAAAAAATAATGGCTTTCAAGATTGGTGGTGATGGTATCTTGATGTACCAAGGCAGATTGTGTGTTCCTGATGTTGAGGAGTTATGAGGAAGATCTTTAGTTGAATCTCATGAGTCGAAATATATTGTTTATCCTGGTTCTACCAAGATGTATCATGATCTTAAGGAGATTTATTGGTGGAATAATATAAAGAGGGATATAGCCAATTTTGTAGCTAAGTGCATGGTGTGTCAATAAGTGAAGATTGAGCACTTAAGGCCCGGTGGATTATTTCAAGAAATTGAGCTGCCTGTGTGGAAGTGGGAAATAATTAATATAGATTTCATTACTGGTCTTTTGCAATCTCAAAATTAATTCAATTCTATTCGGGCCATCATGAATAGGATGACTAAGTCTTCTCACTTCTTGCCAGTAAGGACTAATTTCTCTTCTAAGGATTATGCCAAGTTGTTCATTGAGGAGATCGTGAAGTTCCATGGTGCTCTAGTTTCTATCATATTTGATCGAGGTACTCAGTTCTTTTCTCACTTTTGGTGTTCCTTTCAGAGAGGTTTGGAGACTAAGGTGGGCCTTAGTACCACTTCCCACCTACAGGCGGATGGGTAAGCGGAGAGAAGTATTCAAACATTAGAGAATATTCTCAAATCTTATGTGATCGACTTTGGTGGCAGTTGAGTTGACCACTTGTCTCTTATAGAATTTGACTACAACAATAGTTATCACTCTAGCATTGGTATGGCTCCATTTGAGGTTTTGTATTGTAGGAGGTGTAGGTCTCCTATTGGGTAGTTTAAGGTTGGTGAAAATAGGTTATTTGGCCCTGATTTGGTTCACCAAGCCATGGAGAAGGTGAAGGTGATTGGGATAGGCTTAGGACCGCCCAAAGTCCCCAAAAGTCATACGCGGATGTGAGGCGAAGGGAGTTGCAATTTCTTAAAGGTGTCTCTCATGAAGGGTGTGTGCAGTTTGGAAAGATGGGGAAGCTCAATCCCAGTTGTGTCGATCTGTATTTAGTTTTGAAGAAGGTTGACAATGTGCATATGAATTGGAGTTGTCTTCTAGCTTGAGCTCCATTCATTCGGTGTTTCATATTTTGATATTGAGAAAGTACGTGGGTGATCCTTCGACGGTCATTTCTTTAGAAAAGGTGGGCATTTAGGATTCCTTATCCTATAAGGAAGTCCCAATTAAAATTTTGGACCGGCAAGTCCGTCAGTTGCAGATGAAACACATGGCTTCGGTAAAGGTCCTCTGGAGGACCCAAAAGTTTGAAGAGGCTACTTGGGAAGCTAGGAAGGACATAAGTCCAAGTATCCATTCCTATTCCCTATTTTGGAAATCGTGCTTAAGGTATGTATGATCTTAGCATCTTTGTTTGCTAACTTTGTTAAAGATAATTGTGAATTCCTTGAAATCTTTATTTTCTATCTTTGTTAAAGGTACGTGTGATTTTGTTTGGGGGTCGAATCATGCTAATAAATTCCCTAACCCATCATTCGAGGAAGATTGATCCTAAGGAGGGGAGAATAAAACATCCCAGGAGTTGGTCTTTGAAAATTTCTAAAATTTTATCCTCACTATCCTGACTATGACTCACCCTATAAGTCGTAGGGTATCTTGATGGGTCATATGACCCTAATCGTAAGGTGTCTAGTGAGTGGTGCTTAAGTTTTGTCCTGAGTATGACTTAGGGATACGATTCACAAAGATCCATAACGAGTTATTAGATTCAAATCGTAGCCTAAATAGTATATGTGTGCTAAGTTTTATTCTTAGTACGAGTGGCTTACTACAAGTTGTGAGGACTCGTTATGAGTCGTTTGGTGTAAATTATAGGGTGACCAGAGTAAGTCCCTAGTGGTTCTGTCTTGGATATGACTTGGACCCTATGAGTCATAGGGTCACGATACGAGTCATAAAATGTAAGTCGTAAGGTTAATAATATGGGTGACTCCTGACACTATCTTGGTTATGACTCATGGTGACGAGTCGTAAGGTGTGGTTACGAGTCGTCGAGTGACCCGTAGTCATTGGAAACACTTTTCCTGCTTTTAAGTTAAGGGCACTTTGGACATTCCCCATTTTAACCACTTAGATCCCACGTCCATAAACACCCTTGGGATATTCTTTCCACATTTTAACACATTTAAGACTCTTTTTATTCTCTCTAAATCTCCTCAAGAAAGATTCTTAAGGTTTCCAAGGAGTGGGTCATCCAAGGGATCAAGGGTCAAATTCTTTCCATGAAACTTAGTGTTTCAGGTATGTTACTATTCCCTAATTGGTAATTTATTAAAAGTATATGTTTTAATGTGTTGTTCATACGGTATTGATGATGGTTTTGAAACATGGGTTGAGGGTTTTGAATGCTTGTTATTGAATAATGTTTTTTCATGGTTTACATATGATTGTTCATGCTTTAATTATGGATTTGAACGTTGGGGTGTATAGGTATGGTGAATAAACAAGGGGATTGTGATTTCCCCAAACTTGTGACTTTTGAAGTGGTTATGACCTCAACCCCATATTGTGAAATTGGTTTTGAATATGAAAAGTATGCATATTGAACTACTCTTGAACTATTGCATAATATGAAAAGTCAATGAAGCACAATGATTTTTGAATTGAACCTTAAGTTGTTGAGTAATTCCCTAAGCTAATGTATAATTGAACCAAATGGGGTGTGAATTTCCCCCAAGTGATGATAATTGGTTTGGCATATTGGTGTTACCTTACAAGTGTAGTTGGTATGACGATACCAATAATGCATGCCTTAACATGTATTGTGGTTCAATGAATGGGAATGTGTGATAAATGATTTAATTAGGCTTTAATGTGTGTTGTGTAGCTGAGTCGTGACAGTTAAGGTCACAAGGGACCAATACTGGAAATTGCAGTTGCCGATTCGGGGGTCTAAATGATCGGGTGGTTCGAGTCCTCGTTATTATTATCATATGATTGAGAGGTTCAAGTCCCTCATACTATATTACATGATTAGTTGCTTGTGTCACCTTGATATGCTGGAAGGTTTGAGTCCTTCATTGAGCATATGTATATACTCTAGTTTGTGTGGCCACACGTACTGGAGCTCTTCCAGCTGGGGGAGAGTTGGTCCCATATAGAACGTGGGTACCTTCTTATGTTTTGATGGTTAAGCAACATAATCCAGGGCTAAGGTATTCAAAGTTTATGTTAAGCCTTGTTCCCTACCTCGATATGTGATATTATGAATATATGTAATTGCATTTGATGTTGTGCATTGGATTTTGGACTAGTTTTAAATTTTTAATCGATGGCATTATTTTATCTCTTATCCCTGAATTTCATAATAGTGTTCACCCCGGTAACCGTCTTCGGATGTTGTATCCCCATGCGATGCAAAAACTGGCCATACTTATACTTCTCCAGCTTAGTGTTAGGACTCGAGATCAGTTCGTGAGTTGAAATTGAATTAGTGAGCTTCCTTAGATCGGAAGTCTATATTTCATGTTTTGGTCACTTATGTCTCTGTAATGCCCCGAGTATGTACCCCAAAAGCTACACGGTGCTCATATTCCCGAAGGACCAAAAGCTAACCTATGACTGGTACCTACTATAGTAACTAAATTATAACAATACAAAAATATGTGAAAATTAGGTAGAAAATATGCCATAAGGTTCAATACTGAAATAAATCTGATTGTGGTATAGTAATACCGAAATTGATACATCTGTCTAAAAATACTTTAGTCTGAAAAGCCTCTAAACTGTCTCAAATGTGGAGTTGATGAGACAAGTTCCCAGCTAACTCTAACTACTGAAATAAACTGCAATGCTGAACCAATAATCATGTCAGCAAACTATGAGGACTCACCACTAACTCTGACTGTTGAAGATCTGAACTGCTAAGGGTGCTCGGGAGCCCATGCATCTAAACCTATGATATAAAACAGTATTGCACAAGAGAAAAGTATGTATTAGTACTTTGAATGTACTGGTATGCTAAGTGAGGTGGATGAAATGCATGGGTTCATATGCATGAATAATACTGACTGAATGACATGAGTATAACTAGATGAGAGTACATGCATGAATATGTAACTGTAACTGAGATCGTGATAACACTAAATACTGAGCTTGAATACTGATTAACTGATATTTGAGTATACTTATACTGAATTACTAATAACTGAATGATTGTTTCAGATAGTCCTAATTCTGTGGAACTGTATCTGATAGTCCTGATTCTGTGGAACTATACTGAGTTCCATACTGAGCTAAGTGACTGTGTCTGACAGTGCTAATTCTGTAGAACTAACTGAGTTCTATACTGAGATTGAATCTGAAACTGAGACTGTGGGAGGTAATCATCTAACCGACATGCCCCTTTCTACATAGATTGGGGTCCAACCGATAACCCCAGTTGGAAGGGTGTCAATACCATGCCATGGGTAAAGATAAGCTGTGAGTTAACTCTCTCTAACAGGAAGCTCTTTCGTCAACCCTTGCTGGTAGGAAAGCTCAAATGAGATGTATCGACCCTCATAATATCTGGCAGGAAGATATCTCAACCTACATTGGCTACATAGTTCTATAACGCAGAGATTGCTCATAAAGGTCGACCCCTTTGCTGTCAGGAATGCCCCCATCCCTGGGTTAACTCGGTGTTGAACCCCACTCTCATCTGAATAGACACTGAACTAATTTCCTAGTTCATACTAGGCTTGACTGGACTATTACTGATTATACTTTCTAACTAAACTGAACTGAGTTCACTGAGTTTTGTTAACTGATAGAATACTACTGAATTATGTTAACTAACTGAATTAACTAAGGTATGAACTGAATACTGAACTGGAATAGACTGATATAGAGTCTACTGAGTTTTTCTTGAGTCCTATAACTGGATAAGAGTACTAGTGATCATGGCATGACTAAGATTATTCTGTATCTGACACTGGCTCTAGGCAAACAGCTAAATTGTCGGGTATTAAATACCCCCAAGACTCGATAGCATGAAAAGTAAAGCATCACATGATTTTGCATAGAATAAAATGCACACTTATTCATAATGGATCTACAGAGACATTTTATCAAACACTTTCATGGTATAACTTGCACATAAGCTAGCATGGCATGATTTCTTTCCCTTATTAGTTCACATAAACAATTCATCAAGCACTTGGTGAGCATAGTATATGCACATAATAAGAGGTCATCATGATTCACTTCAAATTTTTATATTTCAAGGGGTTTAACATGGATTCATATGAATCTACACACATAATAACCAATTCCACATGAAACGTATAATAAATCATGAAATAGAAATCTAATTCAAATAATAATCATGAATACACTTTAATTCCAATAATGGAAGTCATAAATTTCAACTAATTGAAGTTTAAAAGAGTTTCTTGTACTCCAAGGATAGAACTAACCCTTGGATGAATACTTCACATACCTTAGTTGGCGAATTCTTGCAGAATAGTGGTGGAAACCTTGATTCTTCGATCTTGAATATGATGAACTAGGGTTTGTTCTTGATAAATTCTAGAGAGAATGGGTATATTTTACCTCTTGGACGGTTTAATGATATATTTTGGGGGCTGATATAAGATGGGAAAAGACCCATTTACCCCTCTGGATGTGGGTTTAAAAGACTGAAAGTTGAAGCATCGATGCACAGGTCGGCGAGCCGCATCATTGGCATCAACGCGATGTCCAATACACCACGTCGAGTCCGTATCAGTTTGCTAGAAATTTCCATTGGAATCCAACGAAAATATTGATCGATATGATGGTCGATGCGCCGCATCTAGATCGCGTTGATACACTATTTTAGATTCCCAAATGTGGTTCAAACGAGGTCCAAAAACTCTGAAACTCATCCAGGAATACCTACTGACATTCCTGATCATGAATTAACCTAAAGATTGATATTTTAAGATTATAGGGGTCGTGAAATAGCATTGCCAACTTACGAAGGCTAAAATAATACTAATTCTAAATACTTAGCTAGAATTTTTTAAGTCTGGGACCCCTTAGCAAGCTTTTAGGGACTGAGTTAAGCTTAGGATTTTTTGGGGTCTTAGAATATTTCCCCTTGGGAACATTCATCCTCAAATGAGACTGACTAAGTTGAGAATACTGATAGACTGGATTTATTCACTGGACATGCACAACTGAAGCATGATTTCATGACTGAGATTACTGATATACTGAATTATTATATGAACATGCATATCTGATGATGCGTACATAGATGAACATGATTCATGAATGCATGACTAGGATTACAGTTAAGCTGAGTTTATATACTGAACATGCTTATCTGATGCATGGGTACATGACTGAATTGATTTGTGAATACATGACTGAGTATGCAACGTTAATTGATACCAAGTTGGTTGCTATATCTGAATATGAGACTGAGTAAGTTTAAGAAAAACTATTACCTTAGGCTGAGTCTGAGTTTAAGGAGAAGAGGTGAGGATACTTAGTTCGCATATTTTCTTGCACTTCCCAAGTAGCTCCCTCAATATACTGATTCGTCCAAAGAACTTTAACTAGAGAAACTTCTTTGTTCCTCAGTCTACGAATCTAATAATCAAGAATTTCAACTGGGATCTTTTCCTAAGAGAGATTCTTCTGCATATCTATGCCTTCTATAGGGACTACGACTGCTGGGTCACCTATGCATTTCTTTAGCAAGGAGACATGGAACACTGGGTGCACTGAAGCTAAAATGAAGGCAACTCAAGCTCGTAAACTACCTTTCTGAAATGGCTAAGTATTCAGTAAGGATAGACATATCGGGGACCGAGTTTCCCCACTTGCCAAATATCTTCACTCTTTTAATAGGAGAGATTTTCACGAACACAAAATCACCAATCTCAACTCGAGATCAGTTACTGAACACGCATGAATAGGAACATGAGAACATAATTGAGCCTGAAACATAATACATGAACTGAATATCGAGAACTGAACTAGCCCCTTGAATACATGGCTTACGGCTAAAATTGGAACATAAGGGCCCACTCATGAGTACCCATTATTCTGAACTGAATTTGTTTCGTGAAGAGAAACTTGGAGGCTTAAGATATAAAAGCTTAGGAGTTATGGTGTATTGTAATACCCCAAGCTCAGCGCGATTTCCTCTGCGTCGCCCAAAGCTCTAGGTTGCAAAAGAAGGGGCAACGCGATGGCTCCACATCGCACCATCCCTCAGTTTTCCAATTGTTAAATTCCAGTGACACATCGCGATAGCGCTGCATCATGCCGGGCTTTCAGTTTGGGAAAATTTTACTGAAATTAAATGACGCATCTAGGATTAAAAGGGTCAACTTTCCACCCCTATTTAAGGCCTTTAACACGTGATTCAACCATTTTTCACCTAAAATACGCTCTCTTCTCTCAAAAATCTCTCAAGAACAAGCTAGGGTTTTTATAGAAAATCCAATTCCAAGAAAGTTTCACCGTTAATCTTCACAAAATCACGAACTAAGGTATGCATAGTGTTCATTCATGGACTCCTTTCGTCCATGAAGTCCAAGAATCCCTTTTCCAACTTCAAGTTATGTATTTTCTTTATGATTTCATGATTGGGTTGTTCTTGTTCATGTTGATAAATGAGAAATTGAATTCTACTCCTTGTTGGGTGATAATTTCTATGTGGGTTTCATTATTATAGATATAGATTCATGCAAAGCTATGACTAAATCCTTGAATGATGAAATTAGAATGTGACCATGATGTTTAATTGTTGTACAATGATGTTTACATGTACCATGCATCCAATATGTTTGATTTAATGACAAAATGAAGGAAAAGTGCCTAACTAGTATGTTGTCATGAAATCTCCATGCATGTACAAGCTTATGCCTATCACATGTTTGATGAAATGCTTCAGTAAATGCATTACGGTGATTATTATGTATTCAAGCAAGTCATGCTTTGTCATTTTCCTTCTATCGAGTCTTGGGGGTACTTGTACCCAAAACATTAGCTGTGTGCCTAGAGTCATGTCATGTTTTCACGATATTCTCAGTCAAGCTATGATCCATAGACTTCAGACAGTCTTATGACTCAAGAAATATACATGATCGCATGAACCCAGTAGTTGTCAGATATCAGTAGTATTCCGTCAGTTAATAAAATTTAGTAACTAAGTCCATGTTCAATTTAGTAAATCATGTTCAGTGTCTATTCAGATGGGAGTAGAAATTTGCACTGAGCAAACCTAAGGATGGGAACTCACCTGTTCTATGAGGCTATGATTCTTAGAAGCAATCCTTGTATTCTAGAACTATGTAGACAGCATAGGTTGAGACATCATAGCCTGCTATATTAGGGTAGATGAGGTGCTTAGCCTGCTATATGAGGGTTCCCACTGGTCTTACTAAAGTTACCTATTATATTAGGGTCACTCACATATTATCCTTACCAGTGACGCGGTATTGACACCCTTCCAATTAGGGCATAGATTGGACCCTAATTCAGCTATAATGTATCATTTGGAGCATGTCGATTAGATGACTACCTCCCACAGTCTCAGTATCAGTTTTAGTAATAGAACTCAGATAATTCTTCAGAATTCAGGACTATCAAATATAGTCAACTCATATAAAAAATGGAACTTAGATAGTTTCATCAGATTCAGGATTATCAGATACAGTCATTCATGTTATCAGTTATAGTCAAATTCAGTAATCATATTATCACAGTATTAATGTCAGTTGTTATATCTCATGCATGTATTCTCACGCTCATGATAGTTTGTCATTTATTATTATTGTTCATGTATATAAACCCCATGCATTCAGCCTACCTCACATGCATACTAGTACATTCAAAGTACTGATACATTCGCGCTATGTTGTCTTATACCATAGGTTCAGAGACACGAGCTCCAGAGAGCAGTAGATTCCAGTCTCAGTAGTCAGAGTTAGAAGTGAGTCCTCATCTTTTGAGGACATGATTATTCCTTATTATCTCATTAATAAGTTTATTAGTTGGAGTTAGTTGGGGACATATCCCATCACTCCTTACTTAGACAGTTCAGTCGGTTAGAGGCTTTCTAAACTATCATGATTCAGACTTCAGTATGTACAGTTTTGTTTTGGGTATTCTATTACCCCACACAGATGTTATATCATTCAAATCATGTTCAGTATTGAACCTTATGGACTTGCAGTTCATGTTTACACATTATAAAGTATTTTATATTGTATACAAATACAGATATCAGTCATTGGTTAGCTTGTGGTCCTTCGGGGTAATGAGCACCATGTAGCATTTCGAGTACCAGATTTGGGGTGTTACAAACTTGGTATCAGAGCCTAAGGTTCAATAGAGTCCTAGAAAGTCTGAAAGTCGCATCTAGTAAAGTCTTGTGCATGAGTGTGTTGCACACCACATTTATGTACAGGAGGCTATAAGATGTTTAGGAATAGTTTCCCCTCTTTTAGTATTCATGTCATGCCAGTGAGCAAATCTCATGTCAATCTCGCAGTCTAATCTATTTCCCCTTTTTTTCTACAGAATATGCCCCCTAAAAGAAGAAATGGAAACCAGTCAGCCCCTCAACTCGAAGATCCTTTGGGCGATCATATTTCTCATGCAGAGTTCCGAGCTGCATTCACTACTCTTGCTAACTCAGTTGCTGCTTAGAATAAATGAACAGCTATCGTTTCGTCCAACCCAGTGGCCAATTTAGTCATAGCTAGGATTCGAGACTTTACCCGAATAAATCCTCCATCCTTTCTCAGGTCTAAGATATATGAGGACCCTCAGGAATTCCTAGATCAGGTGTAAAAGGTTATAGACATAATGAGGTTACATCTAGTATGAGTGCTGAGATAGCCACATATCAGTTGCAGGAGATTGGTCACACTTGGTTTAAGCAGTGAAAGTCAGAGAGGGCAGATGATGCAGGGTCAGTTGAGTGAGAGGAGTTTTCTTTGGAGTTCCTTGATAGATTCTTTCCCCTAGAGCTTAGAAAAGCTAAGGTGCTAGAATTCATCAACCTCAGGAAGGGCAATATGATAGTGAAAGAGTATTCTCTTAAGTTTACTCAATTAGCCAGATATGCCCCTTATGTGGTTGCAGATAGTAGGGAAAGGATGAGTAAGTTCATTTCAAGGGTGAATGATAGTGTGGTTAATGAGTGTAGATCTGCCATGATAAATAGTGACATAACTTTAGCCAGGTTTATGACTCATGCTCAGCAGGTAGAGGAACAGAAGATTAAGATGAGGGAGAAGCAGAATAAGAAAGTGAAAACAGGTAGTTTCAACTTTACTCAGCCTAAGTCAGAAGGATGAAACCGTTCTTAGTTTCACCCTAAGTCATCAGTTCCATCTCCCTCTTCATCTAGTACTCCAATTCCTAAGTTCAAAGAAGGTAACAAAGATAGAGCACAGGATCTAAGTACCAGGGCAGTGTTAGCAGTACCACACCTATCCTCTTTGCTAGACTTATGGCAAGTACCATCAAGGTATCTGTAGAGCTGGCAGTACTATTTATTTCGAATGTGGCAAGCCAGGCCATAGAGCCTGAGACTGTCCTCAGCCAGGTCCTCAGGGTCAATAGAATCACTCCTCAACATTGTTCGGTCGCCCAAATCAGCAAGGTTCCACCTCCAGTGCTACTAGTGGGCAACGCCCAAATCATCTCTAAGCTCTTCAGTCCTGACAAGATTAGGAAAATTCTCCCGATGTGGTTACTGGTACGTTATAGATTTTTCATGTGCATGTTTACGCTTTGCTAGATCCAAGAGCTTCGTTGTCTTTTGTCACTCCTTATATAGCAGTTGATTTCAGAGTCAGTCCCAAAATTCTAGCAGAACCCTTTTTATTCTCTACCCCAGTGGATAAAACCATCATAGCCCACGGGGTTATGATATTTCAGAAAGTCACTTCAGCAGACTTAGTTGATTTAGAGATGACTGATTTTGATGTCATTCTCGGCATGGATTGGCTTCATTCCTTCTATACCAAATTCAACTGCAGAAACATAATAGTCTAGTTTTAGTTTCTGAATGAACCCATCCTTGAGTGGAAGGGTAGTACTTCCACGTTTAGAGGTCAACTTGTTTCCTACCTTCAAAAAAGGAAAATAATATCTAAAGGATGTGTCTATCATCTTTTTTGAGTTAAGGACACTAGTTCCGAAACTCTCAACCTTGATTCAGTTCTAGTTGCAATTGAATAATTAGATGTATTTCCTAAAGATTTTCTAGGAATTCCTCCCAAAAAGGAAATAGACTTCGATATTAATCTTCTTTTGGATACTCAGCCTATATCTATTTCTCTATACAGAATGGCACCAGCAGAACTCAAAGAACTGAAAGAGAAGTTGAAGGATCTCTTAGATAAGGGATTAACCAGACCCAGCATTTCCCCATGGGGTGTTCCATCTTATTCGTGTGTATGAAAGATAGTTCTCTCAGAATATGTATAAATTACTGTCAACTCAATAAGGTTACGGTCAAGAACAAGTATTCTCTTCCCAGAATCGATGACTTGTTTGATCAACTTTAGGGTGCTAGCTATTTCTCCAAGATAGACCTCATATCTGGCTATTATCAGCTCAGAGTCAGAGAATGTGATATTCTGAAAATAGCTTATCGTACTTGGTATAGTCACTTCCAATTCTTAGTTATGTCATTTGGTCATACCAATTCCCCAGCCACTTTCATGGACTTGATGAACCATGTGTTCAAGCAGTACTTGGACATGTTCATCATAAACTTCATAGATGATATTCTGGTATATTCCCGCAGTGAGCGAGATCATACAGTCGATCTTAGAATAGTACTTTAGACACTTAGAGATTATCATCTATCCGTCAAATTCAATAAGTGCAAATTTTGACTTAGGTCAGTAGCATTCCTTGGTCATATAATTTCTGGTGATGGCATTAGAGTGGATCCTTAAAAGACCAAAGCAGTAAGAAACTAGCCTCGCCCTATCTCTCCATCAGATATTAGGAGTTTCTTGGGTTTGGCTGGTTATTATAGACGGTTTGTTAAGGGATTTTCTTCTATTGTACCCCTTTTGTCCAGATTGACTCAAAAAAAAAGTTAAGTTTCAGTGGTCAGATCCTTGCGAGAAGAGTTTTCAAGAGTTGAAGACTCGACTCACCTCAGTTCTAGTTCTAGCTCCTCCAGATGGTTCAGATGGGTTCGTAGTGTATTGTGATGCATCCAGAGTAGGTTTAGGTTGTTTCTCATGCAGTATGGTAAGTTCATAGCCTACGCCTCCAGATAGCTTAAGCCTCATGAGAAGAATTACCCTTCTCATGATCTTGAGTTAGAAGCCGTAGTATTTACATTAAAGATTTGGAGACATTATCTATACGATGTTTATGTAGATGTGTTTACAGATCATAAGAGTCTATAGTATTTCTTTTCTCATAAAGATCTCAATTTTTGTCAGAGAAGGTGGTTAAAGCTCTTGAAAGATTATGACATGAGTGTCTTTTATCATTTGGCCAAGGCCAACGTAATGGCCTACGCTCTTAGTAGATAATCCATAGGTAGTGTTTCTTATGTTGAGGACAGTAAGTAGAACTTAGCTCAGGAAGTCCATCATCTTTCCAGACTAGGCGTTCGCTTAGTCGATATAGAAGAGGGTGATATATGGGTTCAGAGTAGTTCAGAATCATCTCTAGTTTGCGAGGTGAAAGAAAACAAAGATAGAGATCCCAGCCTTGTTAAGTTGAAAAAGTCAGCTCAAGATCAGAAAGTAGAGGTTTTCTCCCAAGGGGGAGATGGTGTTCTGCGTTGTCAGGCTCGTTTGTGTGTTCTAGCTGTAGATGACTTAAGGCAGCAAATTATTGTAGAAGCGCATGGTGCACGCTACTCTATTCATCGAGGGGCCATAAAGATATACTGCGACTTGCGGAAAATCTATTGGTGGATTGGGATGAAGAGATATGTTCTAGAGTTGGTGGCTAAGTGATTTGCATATCAACAGGTTAAGATAGAGCATCAGAAGCCTAGTGGTCCTATGCAGGAGTTCATTATTCCTACTTGGAAGCAGGAAGAAGTGAACATGGACTTTGTGATGAGTTTGCCTTGAACTCGTCATCATCATGATTTAGTCTGGGTTATTGTAGATAGAATAAACAAATCAGCTCATTTTCTTCCAGTTCATACCTTTTATTTAGCCGAGGATTATGCCAAACTCTACATCAAGGATTTGGTTAGATTGCATGGTATTCCGTTGTCCATTATCTCAGATAGACGTACCCAGTTCACCTCTTATTTCTGGAAAGCATTCCAAAAGGGTCTTGGTACCCAAGTTTATCTCAGTATATCCTTCCACGCTCATACAGATGGTCAAGAAGAAAGGACCATTCAGACTCTAGAAGATATGATAAGGGTGTGTGCAATAGATTTAAAGGAAAGTTAGGATGACCACTTATCTTTGATTGAGTTTGCATACAACAACAGCTATCATTCCAGTATTCAGATGGCTCCATTTGAAGCTCTCTATGGTAGGAGATATAGATCTCTAATTGGTTGGTTCAAATTTAGTGAGGCCTCAATCATAGGGCCTGACTTAGTATTCGATACCTTAGAAAAAGTCCAGTTGATTAGAGAAAGACTTTGAGCTGCTCAGAGCCGATAGAAGTCTTATCCAGATATTCGTAGAAAAGATTTTGAGTTCGAGATTGGTAACTATGTCTATCTAAAGATCTCTCCCATGAAGGAAGTGAAGAGATTCGGCAAGAAGGGAAAGCTCAGTCCCCGATATATTGTTCCCTTCAAGATTCTCAGTCGCTTTGGCAAGGTATCCTATGAGATTGAATTGCCTTCAGATCTAGCCTCATTTCATCCAGTCTTTCATGTCTCTTTGCTTAAGAAGTTCATAGGTGACCCATCAGTTGTGGTCCCTATTTAAAGCATTGTTGTTCAGAATAGTCTCTCTTATGAGGAGATTCCAATCGAAATTTTAGTCTATCAGACTCATAGATTGAGGAACAAAGATGTCCCTCTAGTTAAGGTTCTTTGGTGAAATCAGTTTGTCGAGGGAGCTACTTGGGAAGCATAGGCAGACATGCATACAAAGTATCCTCACCTCTTCTTCGCCAACTCAGATCAAGCTCAAGGTAGCAGTTCTCCATAAACTTACTCAGTTTCATGTTTAGTGTTCATCACAAACTTGGTATGCAGTTGCATGCTCATGTTCCCATTAGGAACTTGGTATCAAGTACCATTGCATATTCAGTCATGCACTCATGTATTAGTTTAATCATGTAATTTTTCATCAGACATGAATTCTTATTGTGAGAAACTCAGTTCCTCAGAACACCCAGTCATGCATTCATAAATCAATTACACATACATCAAATATGCATATTTAGTATGATGTGTTCAGTTATCAGTCATGTCAGCTATGATATCATGTTCTAGTTATTTATGTCCAGTATGTACGGCGGTTATCTTCTCCCCTCACGCTCAGTCTTATTCGAGGATGAATGTTCTCAAGAAGGAGGTGTTGTAATACCCCATACTTTTTCCTAGCTAATTTCATCTCAAGAATGTCTAGTATTAGCTTCTAAATTGAATGATGGTTATTCCATGAGGAATTTTCAAGATTTTCCCTTTTTGTCATGTGGTAAATTCAATAAGCTTTCCATCGATATAAGATTTGCCCAAATCCGATAACCAAGTCAGAAGTTACGACTGTTTCAAGTTCTCGTAGTAAAACAGTGCTATATTAGTTGGTGGCACGCCACGCCACAAGAGAAAGTGGCATTTGGAAAATTCCAGTAGGGTTCCGCGATTATAGCATGTCGCGCCAGAGCCCAAATTTAGAATTGTCCTTTTCCAGTAACTTAGCGCGATTTCCTCCGCGTCGCGCCAAAGTTCCAGGTCGCAAAAGAAGGGGCAACGCGATGGCTCCACATTGCACCATCCCTCAGTTTTCCAATTGTCAAATTCCAGTGACACGTCGCGATAGCACCGCATCATGCCGGGCTTTCAGTTTGGGAAAATTTTACTGAAATTAAATGATGCATCTAGGATTAAAAGGGTCAACTTCCCACCCCTATTTAAGGCCTTTAACACGTGATTCAACCACTTTTCACCTAAAATACGCTCTCTTCTCTCAAAAATCTCTCAAGAACAAGCTAGGGTTTTTATAGAAAATCCAATTCCAAGAAAGTTTCACCATCAATCTTCACGAACTAAGGTATGCATAGTGTTCATTCATGGACTCCTTTCGGTCATGAAGTCCAAGAATCCCTTTTCCAACTTCAAGTTATGGATTTTATTTATGATTTCATGATTGGGTTGTTTTGTTCATGTTTATAAATGAGAAATTGAATTCTGCTCCATGTTGGGTGATAATTTCTATGTGGGTTTCATTATTATAGATATAGATTCATGCAAACCTATGACTAAACCCTTGAATGATAAAATTAGAATGTGACCATAATGTTTAATTATAGTACAATGATTTTTACATGTACCATGCCTACAATATATTTGATTTAATGCCTAAATGGAGGAAAAGTGCCTAACTAGCATGTTGTCATGAAATCCCCATACATGTACAAGCTTATGCCTATCACATGTTTAATGAAATGCTTCAATAAATGCATTATGGTGATTATTATGTATTCAAGAAAGTCATGCTTTGTCAGTTTTCTTCTATCGAGTCCTGGGGGTACTTGTACCCAAAATATTAGATGTGTGCCTAGAGTCATGTCATGTTTTCATGATACTCTCAATCAAGCTATGATCCTTAGACTTCAGACAGTCTTATGACTTAGGAAATCTCCATGATCTCATGAACCTAGTCAGTTGTCAGATATCAGTAGTATTCCATCAGTCAATGGAATTCAGTAACTTAGTCCATGTTCAGTTCAGTAAATCATGTTCAATGTCTATTCAGATGGGAGTAGAAATTAGCACCGAACGAACCCAAGGATGGGAACTCACCTGTTCTATGAGGCTGTGATTCTTAAAAGCAACCCTTGCATTCCAGAACTATGTAGTCACCACAGGTTAAGACATCATAGCCTGCTATATGAGGGTAGATAAGGTGTCTTAGCCTGCTATATGAGGGTTCCCACCATTCTCACTAGAGTTATCTGTTATATTAGGGTCACTCACATGTTGTCCTTACCAGTGGCGCGGTATTGACACCCTTTTAATCAGGGTATGGATTGGACCCTAATTCAGCTATAATGCATCATTTTGGGTATGTCGTTAGATGACTACCTCCCACAGTCTCAGTATCAGTCTCAGTAAAAGAACTCAAATAGTTTTTCAAAATTCAGGACTATCTGGTAAGTTAACTCAGATACAGAATGGAACTCAGATAGTTCTATCAGATTCAGGACTATCAGATACAGTCACTCATGTTATTAGTTATATTCAGATTCAGTAATCATGTTATCACAGTATTAGTGTCAGTTGTTATGTCTCATGCATGTATTCTCACGCTCATGATAGTTAGTCAGTTATTATTATTGTTCATGCAAATGAACCCATGCATTCAGCCTACCTTACATGCATACCAGCACATTCAAAGTACTGACGTATTCGTGCTATGGTGTCTTATACCATAGGTTCAGAGACATGAGCTTTAGAGCAGTAGTAGATTCCAGTCTCAGCAGTAAGAGTTAGAAGTGAGTCTTAATATTTTGAGGATATGATTATTCCTTATTATCTCATTAATCAATTTATTAGTTTGAGTTTGTTGGGGACATGTCCTATCAACTCCTTACTCAGACAGTTCAGTCGGTTAGAGATTTTCTAGATTATCATGTTTCAGACTCCAGTATGTTCAGTTTTGTTTTAGGTATTATATTACCCTACATAGATGTTATATCATTTAGATCATGTTCAGTATTGAACTTATGGCCTTGCAGTTCATGTTTCCATATTATAAAGTATTTTATACAGTATACGGGTACAGATATCAATCATGGGTTGGCTTGTGGTCCTTTGAGGTCATGAGCATCGTGTAGCATTTTGAGTACCAGATTTAGGGAGTTACATATATATCTCCCTTGGGACATTATATCCCTTGAAGAATGCTGACTTGGCTGAGATACTGAGGAAGAGCTGGGATGATGCATAAGGCACCTCTGAACTGAGTTATGACTGAATATCTAGGATCTAAACTGAGGCATGGCACCTGAACTGAGCTGAAATTGCAACCACATAGTTGCTCTATCTTGGAATAGTTACATTTATGAAACTTCGAATAGTACGACTAGATGGAAAAATGGGAAACCCAACCATACAAACATTGTCAGCTTAACTGATAAACTGAATTATTGGTTTTATGAACTAACTTATGCTAAAAAATTACATTCTACTGGACCCTTTCTTTGACACTCTTTCTATAGAGTTCTAGTGGCTTTAGGGAGCAAGGAGTCTTGGCATGGCTAGATAAAACAGCTGAATAAGAAAATCACATCCTGGCTAAAATTCTGTAATATAAGTCGGGGCCTATGAAATATCATCTAAGATGAAGTGACTAAGCCTTATGCACTGCGACTACAAATTTTCAAGCTTATATTTATCCCTTGAATACTCTCTCAACTATACTCTCCATCTTAGTACAGCATATCACCTAATATTATTGAAAATATTCATATGGGTATTGAGCAGAAGTGCATAAACTTAAAAACTTATCTGATTATCTGAATGGTTGATAGTTGAATGCTTGGCCATGTAATATTAAACTATACTTAGTTTGAATAACTGGATTGAAACTGTAGAGTATCATACATATGATGAAGGGACTAACTGAGTAACATGAGATAACTGAGCATAAATTCATGAAAACTGTATTATCTGAGAATGCAAGACCAAGCATACAACATAATTCTGAAATAGTCTGTAAACTGAGGTACTAAAATACTGATAACTGAATAATTGGTAACTGTATGCTATGGTCAAGAAAACCTGAAACTGAACTGAGTTACTGATCTGATTACTGAACTGGGACTGGGACTAGGACTAGGACTGTACTGGAACTGAATACTGGGTTCAAATAAATCTAACTACTGAGGTCTGATCTGGACTAAATTATCCCATTATGTTCAAGCTTACTGTAATCTCTGAAATGCATTTAGCCACTTACACATCAACATGACATTCAAGCCTATATTTATAGCTACATCCTCGTGTAAAATTAGCATGCAATAATCTTTTCTTAACATGAAATATTTACGCTCTCCCTTCTAAGCAACTGCTCATCACTACATTATTTTGTAAGGAAATTTTACTAAAGGGTTAAAACATGAGGACCTAATGTATGCATGAAGACTATACTAAACTCGATACTTAACTAAGGTCTTAGGAATAGAATGTCAACACCATATATTTGTCAAAAGATCTAAATTGAGGATATATATGACGAAATATGAATTTAGCTAATCGTCAAGAGTGTAGCATGGGTCATGGGAACTGAGCATACTGTATAGCATGACATGGGTACCTGAGTCATGAGCTGCATGACTTGAGTTTAGAGTTTCTGTATTCATGGAACATGATTCGCAACACTCCTTATACTAGAAACTGTAAGCATGCATGATTACTAACATGCACGAGTATGGGATATGATCATAGATCTTACATGTAAGACATGAATGAATATCATGATAACTGATGGTTTTTGAGAGTTTGAAGTACGAGTCTGAGATGATCAGCGGGTTTATCCTCATTACAGGAAAAGACAATAGTATCATCTAGGTATAATATGATAAACATGTCCAAGTACTGCTTGAACACACGGTTCATCAAGTCCATGAAAACTAGGCATTGGTAAGACTAAAGGACATGACTAAGAATTCAAATTGACCATACCGAGTTTTGAAGGTTGTTTTCGAGATGTCACATTTTCTGACTCTAAGTTGATGATAGCCCAATCTGAAGTCTATCTTGGAGAAATAACTGGCACCCTAAAACTAGTCAAACAATTCATCGATTTTAGGAAGAGGGTACTTATTTTTTACCATGACATTATTTAGCTGACGATAATCAATACACATTCTGAGAGAACCATCTTTCTTACGCACGAATAAAACTGGCGCACCCCATGGGGACACACTAGGTCTGATGAATCCCTTATCTAAGAGATCCTTCAACTGTTATTTTAACTCTCTGAGTTCTGCTGGGGCCATTATGTATGGTGGAATAGATATGGGTTGAGTACCTGGGAGAAGATCGATCCCAAAATTAATTTCCCTTTAGAGAAAAACTCTGGGATGATCTTCGGGAAACACATCTGGGAATTCATATGCTACTGACACTAATTCAAGAGTAGGGGTTTCTGAACTAGAGTCCTGGACTCGAATGAGATGGTAAACACATCCCTTAGATATCATCTTTCTCGCCCAAAGGTAAGAAACAAGATGACCCCTAAGTTCTAAAGTACTACCCTTCCACTCTAGGATGGGTTCATTCAGAAATTAAAACTGGACAATTCTATTTCTGCAGTCGACTAAGGCATAGCAGGAATTAAGACAATCTATGCCAAGAATGGCATCAAAATCGATCATCTCTAATTTGACTAAGTCTGCTGAAGTGACTTTCTGAGATATCATAATCGGACAATTCCTGTATATCCATCGGGCTATGATAGATTTACCCACTGAGGTAGAGACTGGGAAAGGCTCTGCTAGAATTTTGGGACTGATTCCTAAGTCAACAATTATATAAAGAGTTACAAAAAACAAAAAATCTTCTGAAGCTAGCAAAGCATAGACATGTAAATGATAAACTTGTAACGTACTAGTGACCACATCAAGAGAACTTTCTTGATCCTGTCGATACTGAAGGGCATAGAGTCTGTTTGGGCGTTGCCCACTAGTGGCACTAGAAGTAGCCCCCTACTAATTTAGGTGATCGGACTGAGCTGGGGGTCGATTATACTGACTCTGGGAACCTGACTGATGATAATATTTGACCCTGTGTCCTGTCTTGCCATATTCGAAACATACATCACTACCAGCTCTGCAGATACCCTAGTGGTTTCTGTCATATTTCTGGCAAAAGGGATTTGTTCGGGCACTCTTTGGCCTTGACATTCTAGCCCTCTTATTCTTTCTCCCCTTTTTTATATGCCACTCCTCCTCACTCTGCAGATAATAAGCTATAAGCCTAGATAATATAACAGCAACTGAAAGTTCTGAGCAACTACTGAATGAGCTAAGGTAGTGAAAGCAGCTCTAAATTCAGTGTGAGAAACATGCTCATTCAGGAGATCTTTCTGAATGGGCGGAGGGGTTGACTGGTGTTCATTACTTCTTTCGATAGATTCTCTGGAAGACATGTTCCGGAAACATAAAGAAGGGATGAATTAGACTGAGAGCTTAACTTGAGCTCATGCTCACTCGCATGACTTGAATACTGAAAGAAAGGAAACTTTTCCTAAACATCTAATAGCATCCTTCCCATAAGTGTGTCGCTCTACACACCCATGCACAAGACTCTAATAGATGCAGCTTTTAGACTTTCTAGGACTCTATTGAACCTTAGGATCTGATACGAGTTTGTAATGCCCCGAGTCTGTACCCCGGACACTACACGTGCTCATAATCTCGAAGGACCACAAGCTAACCCATGACTGGTACCTGCTGTAATAACTGAATAATAATAATACAAAAATATGTGGAAATTAGGCAGAAAACATGCCATAAGGTTCAATACTGAAATAAATTTGATTGTGGTACAGTAATACCAAAACTAATACATCTGTCTGAAAATACTCTAGTCTGAAAAGCCTCTAAACTGTGTGAAATATGGAGTTGATGGGACAAGTCCCCAACTAACTCTGACTACTGAAATAAATTGAAATGCTAAAATAATAATCATGTCCTCGAACTATGAGGACTCACCACTAACTCTGACTGCTGAAGATTTGAACTGCTAAGGATACTCGGGAGCCCGTGCGTCTGAACCTATAATATAAAATATCATAGCACAAGAGAAAAATATTCATCAGTAATTTGAATGTATTGGTATACTAAGTGAGGTGGCTGAAATGCATGGGTTCATATGCATAAACAATACTAACTAAATGACATGAGTATAACTGGATGAGAGTACATACATGAATATGTAACTGTAACTAAGATCGTGATAACACTAAATACTGAGTCTGAATACTGATTAATTAATATTTGAGTATACTAATACTGAATTACTGATAACTTAATGAATGTATCTAACAGTCCTGATTCTATGGAACTATACTGAGTTCCGTACTGAGCTGAGTGACTGTGTCTAACAGTCCTGAATCTGTAGAACTGAACTGCGTTCTATACTGAGACTGAATCTTAAACTGAGACAAGGGGAGGTAATCATCTAACCGACATGCCCCTTTCTACATAAATTAGGGTCCAACCTGTAACCCCAGTTGGAAGAGTGTCAATACCGTGACATAGGTAAAGACAAGCTGTGAGTTAAGCCTCTCTGACAGAAAGCTCTTTCGTCAACCCTCGCTGGTAGGAAAACTCAAATGAGATGTATCAACCCTCATAATATCTGGCATTAAGATATCTCAACCTACACTGGCTACGTAGTTCTGTCATGCAGGGATTGCTACTAAGGGTCAAACCCTCTGTTGGCAGGAATGCCTCTATCCCTGGGTTAACTCGATGTTGAATCCTACTCTCATCTGAATAGACACTGAACTGATTGCCTAGTTAATACTAGGCTTGACTGGACTGTTACTGATTATACTGTCTAACTAAATTGAACTGAGTTCGCTGAGTTTAATTAACTGATGGAATACTACTGAATTATGTTAACTGACTGAATTTACTGAGGTTGGAACTGAATACTGAACTAGACTGGACTGATATAGAGTCTACTGAGTTTTTCGTGAGACCTGTAACTGGCTGAGAGTACTACTGATCATGACATGACTGAGATTATTCTGTATCTGACACTAGTTCTAGGTAAATAGCTAAATTGTCGGGGATTAAATACCTCCAGGACTCGATAGCATAAAAAGTAAAGCATCACATGATCTTGCATAGCATAAAATGCACACTTGTTCATAATGTATCTATAGAGACATTTTATCAAACACTTGCATAGTATAACTTGCACATAATCTAGCATGGCATGATTTCTTTCCCTTATTGTTCACATGAACAATTCATCAAGCACTTGGTGAGCATAATATATGCACACAATAAGAGGGCGTCATGATTCACTTCCAATTTTCCAATTTCAAGGGATTTAAAATGGATTCATACAAATCTATATACATAATAACCAATTCCATATAAAGCGTATAATAAATCATGAAATAGAAATCTAATTCAAATAATAATCATGAATACACTTTAATTCCAACCATGGAAGTCACAAATTCTAACTACTTGAAGTTTAAAAGAGTTTCTTGGACTTCAAGGGTGGAAGGAACCCTTGGATGAACACTTTACATACCTTAGTTGGCGAATTCTTTAAGAATAATGGTGGAAACCTTGAGTCTTGGATCTTGAATGTGATGAACTAGGGTTTGTTCTTGATAAATTCTAGAGAGAATGAGTATATTTTTCCTCTTTGATAGATTAATAATATGTTTTGGGGGCTGATATAAGGTGGGAAAAGACCCATTTACCCCTTTGAATGCGGGTTTAAAAGACTGAAAGTTAAACTATCGATGCGCAGGCCGACGCGCTGTGCTGTTGGCATCGATGCGATGACCAATGCACCGCATAGAGTCCGCGTTGGTTCACTTGAAATTGCCATTAGAAGTCAACAAAAATATTGATCGATGTGACGCACCGAGATCGCATTGATACAATATTTTGATTCCCAAACATGGTTTAAACTAGGTTTGAAAAATCCAAAACTTGTCCGGGAATACCTACTGGCATTCCTGATCATGAATCAACCTAAAGATTGACATTTTAAGGTTATAGAGGTCGTGAAATAGCATTGCCAACTTACAAAGGCCAAAATAATACTAAGTCTAAATACTTAGCTAGAATTTTCTAAGTCTGGGACCCCTTATCAAGCTTTGAGGGACTGATTTAAGCTTAGGATTTTGCGGGGTCTTCTAGTCTTAAACTTGTTCAGACTTGTTTTTGACTATAGTCAGGGTCATATCCCGACACTCTATTGGTATTTAGTTTTGGTAGAGGCTTTATTAGATTACTATGGACTTGGGTGATGTTGGTCGGTTATTTTTCTCAGTTATAGACATATTTTTTATTCTTTACACTTACCTGTGCTATTTTGTTATATGTTCGGAATTTAGCCATTATTGGGATGTGTATAGTGTTAGGTGAGGTTCAGGGGTGGTCTCCGATCCATGGTAGATTGGAGATGCCCGCCACGGTCAGGCCCTGGTTTGGGTTATGACAACTGCCTGCGATAAAGATTCACCCTATTGAGTTAGGAAACCTACTAGAGCTACTAAAGAAGTAGATTGTGCCTGATTTCCATCATTTTCTTGTTTGGCAAAGGGGTAATTTCTCAACCTGTGACCAATCTGACCACACCCAAATCATTCATCTTTTCCATAAAGGCACTCTCCTGGGTGGTTTATAGCATACTTATTTCAAGTGGGATAGGGAGTTACCCTTTATAATACTACCCTCCGAATGAGAGCCGAATGCCCTACTCTTTTTAGCATACCGGAGTCTAGATGCTGGAGATAGAGCACTCATTGATGAAGGTGTTGGCGCTGATGATTTTTGCTAGAAAGAAGACTGGATCCCACCACCATACCTCTGTTGGATATACTCAAAATCTCCTGTTCTAGCCTCTTATTCTCCTTTTCTCTCTTATTTAATTACACTTCCTCAATTTGTTGGGCATGGGTTATCAACCTAGAGGTATCTACATCTCCAACCAATAGAGCAGTCCTGTACTTCTTTATAACCAAGTTTAAAACTCCAAAAACCAACTTTCTCCTCTTGGTCCTTGGCTCGAGCACTATCTATGGAGCATACCTGGAAGCTAAGTAAACTTCAAGCCATACTCTTTTACTGACATAGATCCTTTCCTTAAGTTCATGAATTTTTTAGCCTTTCTCTCCCTCAACTTTCGCGGGAAGAATCGATCAAGAAATGCATTACCCAAGTCATCACAAACTATAGGAGCCATATTCTTTCCATGACTTTTCTTGCACTGAGTGAACTATAAGTAAGCCACGTTCCTAAGCTGATAGAAAGCTAGCCCAACCCTCTCAACTCAGACACTTTTATATCTTGGAGGACCTATTTCACCTCATCGATAAAATTCTCTGTGGGTCCTCCTCTACATTTGACCTAAATAACTCGGGTAAGTTCGTCCCAAAGAAATCTCCAACTTGTGCAACAGTCGACCCGCCATTATTTGGGTTAACCGAAATCGTTGCCTACTAATTCACCTGAGTTTTTATGGCTTAGGACAATATCTGGGTGGCATTCTGGAACTCAACATTAATAACCTCATTATTTGTTGGTGTAGTTGAGTTCGCATTCTTAAGCTAAGTTGTCAATTATTTTTAAAAATTGGTGTGTTGTGTTCAACCAATTTTTTAAAAACTATTGACAATTTAGCTTAGGAACTTTCAGACAATAAATTATGCCCCCATAAAAAGGACCTGACACTACCACATTATGCCTTGACTTATGAGATATTCTATAGTTGTTTCCAGGAAAAACTTAGCTCCAGGACTTCTAAAGAACCAATCACGCCCTATGGACAAGACTTGATACTACTACATTATGCATTGATTTATGAGAAACTCTAGAACACTTGCATTAAAGGCAAGACTTAGGCCAAGGACTTCCAAATAACAAGTTGCACCTCATAGGAAAGGCTTGGCACTATCACATTATGTCTTAATTTACGAGGTGATTTATAACTCTTGTCTTAGAGGCAAGACTTAGCACAAAGAACTTCCAAAGAATAAGTTGCACCTTATGGGCAATAATTTACACCATTTTCACTAACTCTAACCGATGGGGTATGCAGTATTTGTTGCCTTAGAGGTAAAATGTAGCTTAAGGATTTTAAAAAAATAATGTATGCCTCATAGGCAACAGTTTACACTATTTCACTATGTCTAATTTATAAAATGCTCTCTAATTCTTGTCTTAGAAGCAACAACTTGCTCGGGGCGTAAAAAAATAACTTATACCTAACGAGGCAACACTATTTCAAAACTAAGATATTCTTCTCCATAGACTACTCTAGATTCTAAAATTCATCATTTTTGCTACATTAGACACGTGGTTAGTTCCTATTATACATGTTACTAACTTGAAAATAGAACCCTTAAATTACTTTCATGTCAAGGAACGATCCTATTTGCGGATTACACAATTTTCTGTTCATTAGTAAAAAAAATAATAATAAAATTTAAGAAAAAAGGAAAAAAAAAAAAAGAGGAAATGTGTTTCAAAAAAAAAAAAAAAAGAGAAGCAAAAATGATAAATAAAAGGATAATAAACAAAGAGAAGAATGAAAAATTAAAGACGAAAAGAAATAAAATAGAAGCTGAGAAAACAGAAAAGGAAAAAAAGTTTTTTCAAACCACAAAAAAAAAAAAAAGCGAAAAAAATGAAACAAAAAATTGAGAAAGCAATTGACATGAAGAATTATTTAAAATTATTTGAGGTTCAGAGGGGGGAAATGCAGACGTTCTATACATAGAGGAAGAAAAGAAAGGTTAGTCTTACCGCACACTTTACGAGACATCTTGCATAATTTCCTAAATGAAATGGAAGTAAAAGATTAGCCTGTTGGCCGTGGCATGGAATTAGTTTGGCCAAAGAGCCATTCTGTCTTCGCCCTTGACTTATTAATGCTATCACAGTTCATGGAGAGCTCTCCAATGCCAAATTAACACCAGACCATATTGTTTATGTGCACACGAAAAGCATATGAAAACTGGAATGGTGATAGCTAGATCATTCATTACAAAACACCACACTACAACCAATAATCGTTTTCAATAGTTGTCGAGCTAAAGTATTAGATTGGTAAAATGAAATAGGATCAAATACCCTTAACATATGAACAAATAGCTCACAAATACCCTTCTTCCAGCTTCTGGTCTAAAAATACCCATAATAATCAATCAAAAATAATTGTTTCCAATAGCTTCAGAGACAAAGAAGTGATACAGCACGCTTCAAAACCATTAAACCACCTGCTCCAAAACCATTGGCATCTTGCTCATCTGAAAAAGGACCAGTTACCCAAAAAAATATGACCACAAAAGTAATAATAAAATTCAGTAGAATAGAGAGGCCACCAACATTTAACATATGCTGTACTCATACAATCTCCAGCCAAATGAATCACATTTACATTTCTGAATAGAAGACCCTGTAGAAAAACAAAAATGGAAAAGAATAGGTGTGGCCTGCAATAAAACTAGCCACAATTCTGTACGCATTGATATACTTCGTAAGGTTTTTTCTCCATATGTCCTAATTAGCATGTTGAATATGTAACTTGAAGACTTATGATCCCAATACAAAAGCATGTATCTCAGCCCAGCCTGAGGCAGTATAGAGAACACCAGAAAGTCCCTTCCAACTAGATGAGTCTACCCCAGCGTACATCTTCTGTTTCTGGACGACACCTGGGAAAAGAGGAACAAAAGAAACACCAAAATGATTCCCCACCCTCCTTAGACTTGAGCTCGAACCAAGCACAATCCCAACATCTGCTTCCAGCAAGCAAAGTAAGTCGCCAACTGAATCCCCAATATATACCATCAGATTCTTTTTGTCCTTGCAACAATTCATTAAAATTTTATTGAACGCTTGAACCTTGTCAATGGGGGATTCAACTTTCTTAACAATTTCACCAGTGGATAGAGATTCTTGAAACATAAACTCATTGGCATGTACATCGAGACCATCTATTCCCCCTGTTCAACACAAGGCCAGAAAAAGAACTTTTTGAAAAGCATCTCATTGGAAACAAAAGCATTGCATAATTAACATCCAGTAATTATCTTGGAATCTACACTCCGGAAAATTTAACATCTCATTGGAAACTACAAGCTGGAAAAAGCATTGCATAATTAAAAAGGAAGAGGTAACTGTCCAAGTAAGACCTACCAGAACACAAACAAAAGAGAGCTTACATCATCATCTTTCAGACCCAACTACAGATTATAAGCACACCAAAGCTTCTCTCCAGAGACCATTGACAATGTTAAATTTCTAGACTTAAGGAAAAGAAAACTCAAAACAGAAGGAGAACGCATGACACGAGATAAGAACAGGGGTAAGCAAGGTAAATTAGAAAACAAGGAGAGAGTAGCTTTTTCATCCACTCTCTTTTCCGTTTTCGCCCCCTTCTTTCTTCTTTTTCATTTATTTAAAGTTGTTCCCTTTCCTATGGTACAAGAAAAGGATAGCGGGTGGAAGCAAGATTGGCATGACAAAGAGACCAACCACCATCACCTCCCCACAAAACTTTATATATATATATGTTTCTTTTTTTAATTTCTCACCCAACCCCCCTAAATGTCACTAAGGCCTTAGCAACCAAAAAAAAAACATTCGGCAAACTTTTTAGCATATCCAGATGGCAACTAAGGAACCAGAAGACATTAACAACAAACCTGACAGCAATAACTTTTGTAGATCTAGCATATCTACTAAAACATGATAACTGATGCACATATGTTAAAACTGAAATTCCATTTTACTATGTTGTCGTTAGCAATGAAATACCTGATGAAAAGGAAGACCTAATAAGGTCACCACACCAGCAATAGGAGAGGACATGAATATCTGCATTCAGGTTTTCTTTTCTTATTATGCTCTGGAAAAAGTTGGTGCAACCATCCTGGAGAATCAATCGCTGCCCAGCTCGTTTAATGTCTTCAAGGTTCAGACCTTTCAGTACCCCAGATTCAACCACCCTGCTATTTGCCCTTTTCTCAAAATCAGAAAGTTGCTCAAGTGTTTTACGCAGTCTTCTGTAATCAAATTTTTCTGCTGTAAAAGTAAGATTTTTAACAAGTTCATTCCAGCTGTTCAGCAATGTTACGACGTAAGTCGGTTGGAAAACATCAAAGCTTAATTAAACAGTGTTTACCTTTCTCAGTAAGTAACATCTTCTCAATACATAGCTCATACTCTTCGGTGTACTGCTTAGAGAGATCGCTCCATGTATTCCTTAACTCGGCCGATGACATCCTCGCAATTTGATTCTCTGGTCGATTTTGATCAGATTTTGGTGCTGTTATAATTGCAATTTCAGCCAAGATGGCAGAAGAATCAACAACAGTGCATGTCAAATCAAAATCGGAAAATATTGTTAGCTGGTGTTCATCAGGGTTGTGATCTTTTGACAAAGGGATGATAGCTTTCTGAACAAGTGGCTGGGCTAAGAAGAACTGTATTTCAAGTTTCATTGCTTGATGATAAAGTTTTTCAATAATGTCAAGCTCCTCGCCTGTCAAAGATACACTCAGTTTATCCAACAAGTCCTCTGTCTGTAGAGCTGATGCCTATTAATCAATAAACAACATATACTTCAGTTCAGTTAAGTAGAATGTGTGTTATGTCATAAATATCTTTCATAAGATGAATTCATCAGTTTGACGAGTATGGAATAAATAGCCACAAACCTGGAAATCTTCAGAGGCATAACTGTCAATCCACTTCTTGTATGGATGAGTTTTCTCTCCCTCGAGAAACACTTGCAGCTCCTTACCAATGTAGGCATAAAGTCTCATGCAAGGAGTCATAGCACCTAGAGTATAAGCTGCCAACTTCGTTCTCTCAAATGGCGTGGCAAGTTTAGCAGCTTTTACTCCTTCAACCTTTCCTGAAGCTGTAGCTGATAAAAAATCTGTGTACTTCGCCGTTGCAGGGTTAAGAGTGCACTCTTTGACCAAATCAATGCCCCACTCCTACAGAAGTGATTGTGAAAAGATTCTTTTCCCAAGCAAGAAGACAACTTTATATGCACAAGGAGAGTTTCGAATGTAATTTTGATACATAGGACATAAGATGCAATATCATAATCATTACTGTTAAATAAGATGCAATATCATAATCATTACTGTTAACAACAGTTGCTATCACGTATCAGTAACCCCACATTGTAAACTTGCCAAATTAGTTACACTCCAGAAAGATAATGTGAATTTGTTTTCCGAAAAGAAATCAAGATATAACACAATATGTAGCTCTCATATGTGCTACATGTGAAGTACTTAGATATATAATACATTTAGACTATGTACAGTATATACATCTAGGCAGCTGCAAATATTAGCTACTGTGAATCCACAATGATCAATCAGTTGACTATTAACCATGGACATCGTGCCATTTCTGATGTAAAGCAGGAAATGTGTTGGGTAATCAAGAAGCTTGCCATGATAGTACAGATAAATTAACAGTCTACAGATAGTGTCATTGGTCCATTCATTCAGAATTTCCCTCTCGTGTCCTTTCTGTTACTGTATCCCAAAACGGAAGCAGCATATCTTATTCATTCTTTGGAACAAATTAACAAGAATACCAAAATGTTGACAATTCATCAGCATTACATCCTACACAATGCATAACCAATTTTCAATACAAGTCTTTCACAGCCCATCAACTTCAGGCAAACCTTGATTCACACTTCCAGGCTAGGTTCAAGTCTCTACAGGCTCAGCAGCAGGTTCTTGGGATGGTCACCAACTTGAAGTTGTTCCTGATGTTACTTCTTCAGTCCGAGAATCTGCCTGTCTGTTGCTTGCGGCCTGGGCAACTCGGTTCGGCCAATCCTATGGGTGCGGTGTTTTGTCCTTTAGATAGTGATTTAAGGGAAAAGTATCCTATATATGAAATAACTGTGGTTTATGCTCATTTCAAATGCCTTTGCAAATTTTAGGTTACTCAACCAAATCATTTCTTTGTAGGCAACGACGAAGTTCCTATTCTCGGTATATTAAGAGATAAAATTACTTACTCAAGAAGTGTGAAAACTATACACCATTATGATATGGTAGAATTTTCTTTCAAAGGAAGCAAACATCATTTCAGATGGCTCGAACGAAAAGGCAAAGAGATGTGTTGATGGTTTACAATTCTCTTTCAACAACAACAACAACAGTCCCAGTGTATTCTCACAAAGTGAGGTCTGGGGAGGGTAAAATGTACGCAGTCCATACCACTACCTCCGAGGAAGTAGAGAGGTTGTTTGCGATAAGACCCCCGGCATCTTAGGCAAAGGCAACACTATAAATATGTGTGTTAACCATTTCATTTGCAATTTTAATGATATTTTGAATGAATGCTCTTATGAGTGAATTGCAAGCTTCTATCAGCTTGTGTTGACATCTTGTTAGAAACATGTGTTGCTTGGGGACTCGATTCCTTGAGGTCTACGTAAGAAATTGGTGTTCGATTCTACTAGTTTAGGGGTCTTCGGGTTTGATACACCCATTGGTTCTTGATTCTTAGTAGTTTCTTATGTCAATTTATCTATATTTACTTTCTTGCATTGTTTATGTTTTGATTCCTTAGGTTACAATTCTCTTTCAATAAGTTAATTATCCCATAAAAAGAGGAACGTGAAAGAAAAACTAGGAATTATTTTTTGTGAGCTTAAAATGTCAAAATTATGTACAACTAGGAATTATTTTTTGTGAGCTTAAAATGTCAAAATTATGTACTTCTTACATCTCATTGATGCCACTTACTGAAAAAAACTTAAATTCATCAAAAAAAAAAAAAATATGAAAGAAAAACTAAAAGAAGACAATGAATTTGGGACCAAAAGGAATGGTTAGAAGTTGATCTTTTCCGCTAATAGTGAGGAACTTGATTTATGGAATAGCTAGAAATTGATCTTTTCATTGAACCAAGAAGACTCAGAATGAGAAGCCTTTTTCTAAAATGCTTTTGATATCCAGTAACAGAAGTACCCGAGAAAGGGATTAATGTAAAACTATGTTTCTCAGACTCTTCAAAATGTTGCCAGGTACATGTTGGATCCTCCAAAAGCAAAGCAAAGCAAAGCAACATTTTCAGAAGCTCCGAGCAACATAGTTGTAAATTTGTGATCTCCCATTTCCAGTGTGTTGGTGGTATTGTTTCTTGCTATACTTTGGGCTTTAGAGACCTCACCACTTCTAAGTGTTTTAGCAATTCAGGCTTGAAAGGTTTCTAATGTTAGGGTAGCAAGTATTAGCACCAGTATTCCAGCTTCATATGTCAGTGATAGTAACCTGACCTTTTTATCGAGAATGATATTCCTTGAGACGTTAACCGTGAAGCTTACTTTTTGGCATCCAACTGTTGAAAGATAACTAAGCAGTTAGATGGATGGAAGTGTAACCATTTTTCCTTCTTAAATTATATTGACTAGCACAAAGAAGCAGATGACGCTGACTATACAAGTAAATGTTAGAGCATGTGTATATTGTATAACTTGAGAGACTCAAAGCTTGTCTTGTCACAAAGAAATAACATGATTATTGCTCTTCTACAACTAAGATTGCATCTGTAAAGCGACCCAAGGATGTTTCATTCAACAGAGAAGGTAGTAAAACTCGGGATGTGTGATCGGTGCATGAGAGTTAAAATCCCGTGGGGTAACCAAGTCTGGCAATTAAGTGGAGAAAGCTAGAGAGGTGGACCCAATATCCTTTGTGTGCTGCAACAGCAATTATCAAATTTCTCCATTATAATGAAATTGCATTTGCAGGACAATTACTATCTATAACCTCCATGAAATATTGACGTCTCGATCAACTTGATATAAAGAATGTGATTCTCTAAAGTTAGATGAGGGGAGAAGTCTATATGGAGAAACCACCAGATTTTGTAACTAAGTGGCTAAAATGTTGACTACGTTGGTTCCTTTACAGATTAAAAGAATCACAACGAGCTTGCTTTGGATACTTTAATTTACAGAAATTTGGACAAGGACATAGTGAGAAAGACCACGTTGTATTTTCCAGCTGACACTATACAATGTTGAAGTGTTTTTGCCTTGTTATGTGAATGACAATGTCATTATTGAAATGACCACGACAGGACTGAGCCACCAACCTGACATCTATTTGCACACTTCCCGGCCATAAAGTGGACACAAGTACTTCTTGGACAATGATCACTCAATCCAGCTCAAGTGTGACTATCTCATCTTGGACAAAAACCAGTATGGCTGACAGATTACTAATAAGACTACTTTACAACCCTAATGTCAAGACATTGACACTTCCTGCAAAAGGAGAGCCCTACGTAGATCCAGGCTGTTCACTTAAGGCTGCTCGCTTTTCACTGTAATCAATGAAACCCATACACAACGGATATGCTTAAGTGGACATTCTGTATCTTTAGAAGATTGTAATATTGATAATCCAGCAACCAGAATGTGCTACAGAAAATTTACAGAGTAAGGCCTCATTTATTTGTACTAGATGGTCTTAATCTTAATCATCCAAATCTCAGGAATTAAGTTTCTCTGTATTTTAGGGCTTGATATTAATCATCCAGATCTCAGTCATTAAGTTTCTTTGTTGTTTAGGTCTGAATCTTAGTTATGCAGATCTAACCATTAAGTGCATTTGTTTTCTTATGTTACAACCACTTAATAAGTCTAAATTGTTCTGAATAGATCTAAACGATTAAGATCTGTAACAAAGTCTTAATATCGCTAAGACCTCCATTTAAAGATTTCTACAAATATGGCATGTCACCAATTACATCAATTCACCGTCATCATGCACCACTATCAACTACAGTCGTCACCGCCCACCATTATCAACTACCACCCTCCACAATAACCATCACTATCAATCACTACAATCAATTGTCACCGCACTAGCCACCATTTAGAATTGCATCAACAATCACCGCCATCAAACATCACTATTCATCCCCAACCGCCGTGACCATTAACTATCACTATCATCCACCGCGACTGTCAGCCACCTCTACCACCATCAACCTCTTCTGCCCACCACCATAACCACCAGCTACTACCCACAATGTCATCATTAGCCAACATCATCCCTAATCCGCACCCACAACCATCACCACTACCAACCACCATAATCATAAGAGAAGAAGAAACCGTTGCGTAGAATAATTTTAAAAATATTCTGTTGATATGGAATTAAATTAATTTATATTTACTAAATTTTATACTTAACAATTTTTAAATAAAGACAAATTTGATACATTTAGATGTTGAAAAAACAATAAGTCTTAATTATTTAGTATTTAGATTTTAATACAACAGCTTAATATTCAAATATGTACTCAAATTCAAACATCAAAATCTTAATGCACATCTTAATATTCAGATGTGTGTTCAAATTCAAATGTTTAATCTTAATGTAAACAAACAAGGCTTAATACTACTAACAAAGTAAAGAACAAAAAATCTACATGGCTTCAATGTCATTTGCAAAGCCTACGTTACACCAAACAAAAATAATGTATAAGTAGAATTCACTGAAAAACAATATTTTAAAGTACTTCAATATAGACTGACAACCACATTATTTATTGAGACCTCAGACTCCAAAAATGGAAAAGATATCTTTACATCTACAAGATCATTCACACTTACATCAAACAGATGCTAGATAGCCAACTACCATATGCATATGGAGATAGTTTTGTGCTAATTAGTTGTATCATCACAATCTAAGTTGCTTGGACTCGGGTGCGGGTGTCCAATGTGGGTGTGGATCTAGAGGTTGCATCCTTTATGATCTCAATTTTAAGATTTGGGGATATGATATGGGTGCGAGGATTCAGCTAAAAATAATTTAAATATCTAAAAACAGAGTTATAAAATCTAAATTATAAGATATTATGTGAAAAAGTTTAGGAGAATCCTGGAAGAATATTAAAAGAAAAGGAGTGACACTGAAATTTATATACACAAGGTATTTATTTTTTTTCTATTTCACCTTAGATTTTGGTTTGTTTACAGAAATCATTGAATTTGTCAAGACTTTGCCCGCCGATTTTGATCAAAGTACTCAAAATGGGTTGACCAGTGCAGGTACGGATCCCACACCCACACCCATGTCGTGTCGACATGGATGCGGCACCCAAAATGGAGAGCCCAAGCAACTTAGCTCACATTATGCCAGTGTATATAAAAGTGTAGAAAAATGTGAGATTTAGAAACCCTGTAGTTTTAGATAACCACGAACTTGCTTCAAAAACAATTGTTTTCAAGAATGATCAGATCCAAATAGAGCACAATGATTACAGAGGACTGACAGTCTGAACTTTATTTGGGATTAAAGCTCAACTACTTGACTGATAGTTGTCTCCTCAAAACAACATACCCAGGGTAATGCAATCCAACAAATGGGGTCTGGGGAGGGTATGTATGCAAACTTTACCCTTACCTTTATGGAGTAGAAAGGTTGTTTCCGGTAGACCTTGGCTCAAAAAGAAGTGCAATCAAAGCAGGGTCGTAGATCAATATTATGTCATCTGCGAATAACATGCACCAGGGCACCTCTCCTTGGATATGTTGTGTCAATTTTTGTATCCTCGCAATCACGCCTAAATTTTATTTTAATTTTTATATTTTTGAAATAGGTAACTTTGTATTTCTCCAAAACCAGCACACAGGTTGTACTGAAAACATATTTACATCGGTGGAATAAGATAATTGAATAATTTCATTCATATATATCTATGTCATATACATGACTTTATATGCATAAGAGTTGTTGAGTAGAATCATATAAAGTCCATGAAATTTGGGATTGTACAGAATCATATATTCTACATAAAGAGAAAGAATCGTAGATAGGATATTCTAGATTACAACAATTATCCTAGGATCTTACAGGATCAAATCTTGATATGATGAGTATCTTCTTTAAAATCCTTTATCACCCAACACTCCCCCTCAAGCGGGTGAATGGATATCTTCCATTCCTAGCTTGCTTATTAGATCTTGAAACACATTGTTTGGTAGTCTTTTTGTTAAAACATCCGCCACCTGATCTTTTGTAGATACAAATTGTGTACAAATGAGTCCACTATCTAGTTTCCTTAATGAAACGTCTATCCACCTCCATATGCTTAGTGCGATCATGTTGTACAGGATTATTAGATATACTTATTGTTGATTTATTGTCACAATATAGTCTCCTAGGTCCTTCCCATTTTATCTTCAAATCATCAAGGATTATCTTTAACCATAACAGCCCACAAATTCCCATAGCCATAGATCTAAACTCAGATTCTACACTTGATTTGGCTACTACATTTTGCTTTTTACTCCTCCAAGTCACCAGATCTCCTCCTAAGAAAGTGCAATATCCAGAACATGGCCTTCGATCCACTAATGAACTAACATAGTCTGCATCAGTATAAGCCTCTGAAACTATGTCCCCTCCTTTTTGAATAGTATTCCTTTTCCCAGAGTTACTTTAAGATATTGTAGAATCTTGTTGACAGCTTGAAGATTTGCTTCTCTAGGATCATGCATAAATTGACCAACAACACTTACAGCAAAGGCAATGTCCGGCCCTGTATGGGACAAGTAGATCAATTTCCCTACAAGCCTCCGATACAAACCTTTATCAACCGTAGAATCTTCTGGAGCATTGAACAATCTATGATTATATTCAATTGGTGTCGCCACTGGTTTACACCCTAGTTTTCCTATTTCTTTTAGCAAATCAAACACATACTTTTGTTGGGAAATAAAGATGCCTTGTTTTTTAGTGTGCTACTTTGATTCCCAGAAAATACTTTAATTTCCCAAGCTCTTTAATGTCAAATTCCCTGAGTAAACACTTCTTTAGATTTTGTACCTCCTCTCATCAACTGTTACTATGGTGTCATCCACATAAACTAATAATGTTAGTCACCTTTCCTGTTTTTTAGTGTCTTATGAACAAGGTGTGGTCTCCTTGACTTTGTCGATACCCTAGCTTGATCATGGCCTTTGTAAATCTTCCAAACCATGCACGAGGTGATTGTTTTAATCAATAGAGTGCCTTCTTCAGTTTACACAACATTCCCTTCTTGCTTGCAAAACCCCTAAAAAAGTTGGAATATACAGTGACAGGTCGAGCTCCCTGTTTTGCTGCAGAACGTTTTGTTTTTATTTCATAGATCCTGGCAGCATCATATAATTTGGAGTACGTCATTTACTGCATCCCAAATTTCCTTAGTGGTGCTAAAAAGCATAATGCTATCATTGATATTCGAAAGAATGGAGTTCCATAACCAATATCACCATTACATCCTGTTTATCCCATGCATCAAACATGTGGTCTTCTTTAGATGGTCCAAAACCAAGAAGATGTCGTAATTTCCCTTTACCCTTTAAAAAGGTACAAACTAGTTGAGCCCACTTTAGGTAATTTTCTCCATTCAACCGATAAGAGGCTTGAATGTTTTGCACATCTAGAGTTGAAACTGTAGAGTTATTCTCTATGGTTGCAGAAACATTTCAAATGACTAGAATATTTGCATCAATACTCTTTTTGAACATGGTTTTGAATGGTCTCAACCTTTGGGCAGATAAAGATAGAAAAAAGACTTTTCAAGACAGGATGAATAAGATAAAAATTGGTCAGGAATAAGTCTAACACTCTGATACCATGTGGAATAAGATAATTGAATAATTTCATTCATATATTTTTGGCCAAACCCATCGGTGGCGCCCTAAAGTTGGTACGATCTTACACTTAGGCACCTCAAGTGGACGTTGTTCACTTTTGACACTTTAAGTAGCCATAAAGTGTCATTTTGACACTTTTTGCTGAATCAACAAAATTATACCGTGTGCATGTATTACACGCACTGATGAAATGTAAAGTGACCAATAATATTATGACAATTGTCATTTTTCTCCAAATAAAATGTTAAATATCTATTTTTAATTAAAATTAAAAAAATACCAATCAAATATTGCCACTTGGCAATTTTAACTTAAAATTATAAAAAAATTATAAAATTTAATTTCCCCCACCCCACCAATCCTCATCATCTTCAACAGCCCAACCTACCCCCTCACCGCCTGCCCGCTCCCCCCTTCCCCATTCGTCTTCTCCAACCTACCCACCCCCTCACCACCTGCTCGCTCTCTCACCCCTCAATTCTCATCCCCACCCCACCCCTCAATCTCATGCAAAATAATTTGTTAGTCACGAATTTAGATATGAACAGGAGGATACAGTTCTCGCAAGAAATTGTGTCATCGTTTTGCAAAATTTGTGCATCAAAGAAGATGCTAGAATTGTTATAGCTGAAACTGATGGATGCATTGCATCAGTTTTGAAACTGCTTGAGCATGACAATCGCAAGGACCAAGAGCATGTAGTGGATTTTCTTCTTTTTTTTATGCTCTCAACGAGTTCAATATTGTCAACTAGTAATGGATGAAGGTGTCATCCCTGATCTTATCTCTGTATCTGTTAATGGAAAAAACAAAGCAAAGGCAATGGCTTTGGAGTTCCTGAGACTGCTGAAGGGGGAATTTAGTGATATTGGAGAATCTCATGAACCAGCAAAAGGGGGAACTGTTCTGTTTTTTAATTAAGTGTTGACATTTTTTTGGGGTGTTAATGATGTCGTTGATTAATGAAAGGAGTATTGTTTGGTGTTCATGGTGTGTGTGGTTGTTGTAGGTATGTTAATGGAGTGAGTATTTTGTTAATGGAGTAAAATTTTGTTATCATTCTTGAAAAATTCAACCTCCATTAATGGAGGCTAAAGAAAGTTGTGTAGAGAAAGTTGTATGGAGAAGACAACTCGAAAATTACGAAAATACCCCTGAAACGAGCTTAAAAACGAGTGTAATACACTCTCTTTGCTGAATCAGCAAAAGGTGCCAAAGTGACACTTTATGACTACTTGAGGTGTCAAAAGTGAACAACGTCCACTTGAGGTGCCTAAGTGAAAGATCGTGCCAACTTTAGGGGGTCGCCGATGGGTTTGGCCTATATTTTTATGTCATATACATGACTTTTTATACATAGGAGACTGTTGAGTAGAATTATCTAAATCTCATGAAATCTGGGATTGTACAGAATCGTATATTTTACATAAAAAGAAAGAATCATAGATAGGATTTTCTAGATTACAACAACTATCCTAAGATCTTAGAGGATCAAATCTTGATATGATGAGTATCTTCCTTGAAATCCTCTATCAGACAACATCATCTACAACTTTATTCTTCTACCTCTTATCTAAATAGAATCTAGAACATCTATTATAGAGATAGTATCATTTGAGTATACTTGGTTACACCAAAAACATAGTAACAAAAGACAATTAAGCTTAATCTTTTGCATACTACTCTCTAAGTTCTCAAAACATCTAGTGTTCCTTTCATTCCATATTGCCCACCAGATACATATCGGGACAATCCTCCATTTGCCTTGGCCAATCACACCTAAATATTCCACCCACACCCTAAATAAAAGGTTTAAAAAATGCAAGACCTCACATACACATCTGACACCCATACCTAGTCCACGCCCACATAACATATTCCTGAATGGTTCACCTAGTTGTGCGCAAATGTTTATAAAGCCTTCTAGGCTACTGAACTTTTCGAGGTTGCAAGATAGAATAGTTAGGCTCTTGATACACTGATAATAGCCAGATTTGAATTTAATAAATTCAATGGAAATATTTTGAATAGTAAGGACGCAAAAGCTAAAGTTGGAGATGGTGACTTAAGCTGACACAATTATAATTTCAGAATGAAAGTAAATTTTAGATCAAAGTTCTCCCAGACAGCAAAATTCCAACAAATTTTTATTTTTTGACGAGTAAAACTTTTCATTCAGAAGGTACCAAGATGGTAAAAGACCAAATACAAGACAAAGCTGCAACATCTCCACATACATACTACATATTCCCCTTAGAAGATCTAGAAAATCCAAATATTGGTTCATCCTGTCTAGAGTACTGCTATAACACCAAAAAAAGGGTTTTGATACATCTATTTTTACGATAGCACTATGTGGTCTTTTACCCTCAAAGCATGTCTTGTTCCTTTCCAGCCAAACAGTCCAAAGCTAAGTTGCTCAAACTCAGGTAGGTACAAGTGTTTGATACGAGTACGGATCTAGAGGTCGGATCCTTCACGGTCTCAATTTAAAGATTCGGGAATATAGATCTAAAGATGGATAAGGGTGTAGGGATTCGGCGAAAAATAATTTAAATATCTAAGGATAGAGTTATAAAACATAAATTATGAGATATTATGTGGAAAACTTGAGAAGAAATTATTGTTCAAGAAGCAAATCCTGAAAGGAGATAAAAAGAAAAGCAATAACATAGAAATTTCTATACAGAAGGTATTCCATTTCCTTCAATTTCACCTTAGCTTTTGTTTTGATTACAGAATTTCTTAAATATGCCCGGACTCTCCCAGTCGATTTTGGTCAAAGTACTCAAAATCGGTTGACCAAATTGGGTACAGATCCCACACCCACACCCATCTCGTGTCGACACAGGTGCGGCACCGAAAATGAAGAGTCCGAATAACTTTGGTACAAAATGTGCAAATGGGAATAGTCTTCCATATTTATTTCGTACTTCTCTTTATTCTTTGAGCTTGCCAAACTTCCAACAGACTACTGATCTACTGTGGTATAACCAGAGACACCCATCATTAAAAATCCCAATAAGTTTCAAGATAAATAACCTAGTTAAGAGATGAATTTACTCACTTACATGGAAATTGGTACTAATAAACTAAGAAAGAGAATTATGCATATCACATTTCTTTGCAACGAGCCTAATCATGATCAACAAAAAGGCAATCGTATCTGTATGCTTCATCTACAGCTAGTAACTTAGCAAAAGATCATGCCATTAGAAACCTCATTATTTTCTCGGTTGCAAAAACAAATGCAGACAATATAAATAGGTAAAAGGATCCCACATCCCTTAGGCAGTGCTTTCATCAAACAAGTGTTTAAGTTAAATGACTCAGTTTAGAGTCAACTATATCTTTCAATACATGTCCCTACTAATACTCAACTAGCAAAATATCGTAAAGAAGCAATAGGAAATTTGTGGACAAACTAGAATTTAATAGAAAAGACTCATATCTTACTTTCAAAACAGCATCATGCATTTTAAGTTCTTCAGTAATATTCTTGCGCAATTCACTAATGCCAACCTTCGCATCGTCATCGTCAGTACACTCTTCTGCAGCTTCATACCTGCAATTTGTTTCATAATTATTATAATTTTCTTAACAGAAGAAAGAATCGGAAACAGCCTCTCTACTTCTTCGGAGGTAGTGGTATGGACTGCATACATTCTACCCTCCCCAGACCCCACTATGTGGGAATATACTGGGTTTGTTGTTGTTGTTACCAGAAGAAAGAAATGAAAAAAGCACATTAAATGGCCACCAAAGCCCATGCAAAAGAAGATCTTATTAACCACAAATATCTATCAATTGTCCAAACTCTCACAATTATTAGCAATAGCATAGAACACCATAACAACTAGACTCCAAAAATCCCGCATCTCTTGCATAACTAATGTTGCATAGAAGAAATTCATTAAAAGAAAAAGCACATAGAATTCATAACCAAAAGAGACCTAAAAAATGGGAATATGGAAAACTTCATTTTTATCCCCTAAACTATTGGTAGGGGATTACCTCACCACTGAGACATGACTGAATACCCAAATTTCTGGCAAAATAAAGCATCAACATAACATATTGTCCGGATGAAAATACTTCAAAGGAAAAAAAGAAAAAAAAAAGTTCATACTCCCTCCATCTCACTTGATGCTAACTGTTTGACTAAGCAAGGAATTTAAAAGGAAAGAAAAAGACTGTTGAAACTTGCAGCCTAAATAAGTCGTAGAAATTTACATGGTTATACAACATAAGAAGTTTGAAGTTAAGTTGTTACTAAATATAGAAAGATGTCATTCTTTATTAGACTAATTATACAAGGAAAGAATGTCATATAAATTGGAACCCATATAAAATAAGAGAGCACACAAAAAGGAAAAGAAAAGAACAACCAAAACGAGGATCTTTTAGAAGTTTTACGTCTACACTTGTCTAAAGAACCAAGACAGATAATTGACTTGTCCCTTCAAAATTACATTTAGCCATGAATAGGAATTAAAGGATGATTACAAGAGAAATTCGAAAAAAGCCAAAAAAGCAGAGTATGAAAAGACAAATCAACGAGTAATTGTTTCTTTTTCCTTTTCTTTCACTTTACCGACAAATAATATTTTATTGTATATTTTTCCCCTCCACAATTTTAATGCTTTGTTTTACCAGAACATGCCGAAAATCTAGCGGACATTCCCAATGAGTTCAAAAGGGTAAAGTAATTACTTGCCATACCCAGGCTGGAAATGGAAAATCACCCAAGGAATAATGAATTTCATACTTGTACAATTACGATAGAGACTTGTAATACTACTTCTAGTACATTTGAGCAACTAACAAAATTGAGATACTCTACTAGTGTGAGATTATCATTCTCTTTCTTTTTAATCTATTAGTTCCCATTTTCTTTCTCTAAAAATAAAGTCAAGAAACATAAATCCACCCCATAAATCCTAATAGTGTTGTTTTTTTAAGGAAAATGATGGACAGCGAAAAGGGGTTAAAATGACTCTCTTTGGATTGAAATGGTTTTCAAGCTTTCAATAAACTTTCAATAGCATTCAATAATTTTATTAAGCATTAAGTGGCTTTAAATATCCAACAAAACATAAAAAACTACATAATTTAAAATTAAAAACAACCTAAATTATCTCAACAACTAAACAAACTAACAAGTATTTAAAATTCAAATTCATCTTAATCTAAATAACTTATTTTGCTAAAAACTAGTACAGTAACTTAAAGCAATTTCCAACACTCCTCCTTTGCTTTAGTTACTGTGATTTAAAAACTGTTGCTCCTCAATTTTTTGCTCTGGCAGTGGATGCTGAATTTTTCAATTTTTTTTGAACTTGCACATCTTTTTGATGTTCATCTTTCTCTTTTTTCTTTTTCTTCTTTTGATTCTTTGCTGAAAAACCATCAACAATCTTGTGTTGTTTAAAAATATTTTCATAGACTTTGCAAAATATTGTAAGGATTTTTCATTCATCAAAACATCACATAAAGCATAGGTTTCAAGATATGATTTCTTCACAGAACAAATTTGATCATTTTTGTCTGTGAAATTTTTTGGGGCATTCAAAGAAAGATTGTTACTTGACATCTTTTTGGCTTAAAATAGTCATATACTTTGAAAATAAGCACGAGTTGAAAAAGGTAGCCCTGATGGGTTAAAATGGAGCCCTTACGGGTTAAAAAGGTAGCCCTTACGAGTTAAAAAGGTAGCCCTTGCAGGTTAAAAATGGTGTGGTAGCGCTTTGGAAAAACACACAAATCCCGTAAGATCAATGAGGCTTTGATACCACTGTTGGTTTTTTTTTTAAAAGGATGGGGCAGCGAAAGGAGATTAAAATGACTCTCTTCGAATTGAAATAGTTTTCAAGCTTTCAATAAGCTTTCAATAGCATTCAATAATTTTATTAAGCATTAAGTAGTTTTAAATAGCCAACAAAACATAAAAAACTGTATAATTTAAAATTTAAAACAACCTAAATTATCTCAACAACTAAACAAACTAACAAATATTTAAAATTCAAATTCATCTTAATCTAAATAACTTATTTTGCTAAAAACTAGTGCAGTAACTCAAAGCAATTTCCAACAAATAGGCTTATACAGCGATGGAACAAATAAAGTATTAAAAAAAATGAAACCACCAAATAAACACAAACAACAAAACAAGTTATTGCACATTTACTCATACATCATTTCCACCGGCCAAAAATGATCACCAGAAAGAAGAAAAACATACATAATTACTGAAATAAATTCTACAAAAAAAATATAATTTAAAACACTAGTAACATAAGAAAATCAGACAATTACTGAAATATTTTCTAAATAACATTTATTAATATTTACAAAAAAGGGAAAAAGATAGTTGAAGAACTAACGATTGAACGAATGCCTTGAGGAAGTGAACATCCTGAGCAATATAATGTCGGAAAGTATCAAGATTCAAGGTTCCAGAAGCTAAGGAAACGACAAATGGAGTGTAAAGTGCAAAGGTAGACTCTTTCTTGAAGTTGATCCAACACCTCCTCGCTATACCCACACCTTCCTCCTCTATCGCAAACTTGTTCACCGCCGGCGCCTTTGCTTTCGCCGACGCCATTCGGAATCCGAAAAGTGCCTTCGATTTGTAGAAATCGAATAATGGGTTTGGAATTGGTAGTCTATTAACAACAAGGGGCGATAATAATAATAAGAAGCGCATATATATAAGGCAGGGTTTTTTATTTCTGAGAATTTATTTATAAAATTTGGGATTGTAAATGAAATTGGAAATTTTTTTTGGTGTTTGCAGTATTCTACATGTATAATGTGGAAGGAAGAAAAGAGGTGATTTTAAATAAACTACAATTTGGTAAGGGGCCAAAGTCAGGAAAATGTGGAAGGAAGAAAAGAGGTGATTTTAAATAAACTACAGTTTGGTAAGGGGCCAAAGTCAGGAAATTACACATCATGGATCCAAATATAGGAGATTTTAGCTATTTAACCTCAAATAAGAATATTTTTGAAGAATAGTCTTTCTTCATTTTTATATACTAAAAGTATTATTTTATCCATTTACACCTCAACTATATTTTAAAATTTTTCATACTAATTTATCTCTCAAATTTTATTTTTTATTATTTTCACTTTTTTACTTTTCCTTTACTTTTATTATTCTACTTCTTTTTCAGTATTTAATTTTTTCCTTTAAATTTATTATTCTATTTTTTATTATTTTCACTTTTTATTTTTTCTTTAATTTTATTTTCCTGTTTTAATTTATTTGTCTCAATCTTTATTTTTTTCTCTTTTTTCTCAACCATTATCTATTTTTTCAGTTTTTTTCCTTTTTAAAAATTTATTTGTCTTTAACCTTTATTTTGGATTTTTATTACTTCTCTTATTTTTTTTACCAGCACCTACTAAATCTATTATACCTATTAAATCCGCGCACCCCCCTACAAATGGTATCAGAGCTAAGTAATTTAAAAAGTACGGAAGAGATATATAATTTAGAGTTAGAGTTAGATTTAAAGTAAAAAATTTTAGCTACAAAAATATTTAATTAATTATGCGAAGACCATTTAAAAATAGAGAAGCTTTTAGAAAAATTAAAGAATCGTTAATTAGTAATTATTCAGAATATATAAGTCTAAATAAAACAAAAGAAAATCCACAAAAACTAGCCTATTTAATTACATTAATATCTAGTATTGAATCAAAATTAATAACACATTTAAAATCTAGAAGAATGAAACATATACCGCCTAATTATAATAAAATTAGATTTAGATAGAAAAAAATGGATGTCGCTTCTGATGAAGAAATAGAGTGTCTCTCAGTGGATGTTGCTTCCAATTCTTTGAGGCTTTTGCCTTCAAACTTAATTGACATCATTGTTGATGTAAGTTTCTACTAAATTCAGTTTATCATTTACATGTATTGTACATCAATATCTGAAGAATTCTCTGTCAGTCTATCTTCCTTTAAATATATTTATTGTGAGCTAATTCCTGCCTCTCTGGTAAGAACTATAGAGGATCTATCTAGGGGTGTGCAAAAACCGAACCGACCGATAAACCGAACCGATAAAAATATTATTGGTTTATTGTTATTGGGTTGTTGGATTAGCGATTTTTCAATGGTTTTATAAAAAAAAATTATTGGGTTATTAGTTCGATTCGATTTTTTCTTATTGGGTTATTGGGTAAATCGATAATCCAATAAGAATATATATATATATATTCTTAATTACACTTTAATTTCTACAACTTAACAAACTTATTATTTCAATTATACAAACTCTTAATTTATCCTAACAACATTCAGTTCAAACTTGAAGATTCTTGTAAAACACATCATGTAGGATTTTTCGTTGCAACTAAGAATCAATTTTTTTCATGTTAGTTGCTACTATTTCTATTTTATGAGTATTTTTTTATTGGTTAAACCGAAAACCGAACCGTTAAGGATTAAAAACTGATAAACCAAAAATCAATAAAAATATCTTATTAATTTGATTATTGGTTTAGCATATTTAAAAATTGAAAATCGATAAACCGAATCGATAATATGTAAAACCAAACCAAACCGACTGATGCACACCCCTAGATCTATCAAATCATTATAGAATAAAGTAGTATCGACTTTTATCCATAGGGGTAGTTGTTTCTTTGTGGGATAAGTTTTGCCTCTAGGGCAAGAGTTATTGAGCATCTGTTTAACTAATAGACAATGTGGCAGGACCAATTCTTCCCCATGAGGTATTACTTATTTGTATGGGGGCTCAGTTTTTGCGTCTATGTCAAGATTTATAGATCATCTACTAAATTAGTAATATTATGTACAAGTGATGAATGTTGAAGTCAAATATGCCAATAATTGGGTTTTTCTGTTAAGTTTGTTTAACACTTTAATGTAACCACTTTGTTCTAATTTTGTAAAGTGAAATGACTTAAGAATTTGCTTACAATGAGGTACGATTAGGACTATTTTTCAGATTAGCTTCAAAGTGTTTGCGTTAGGCCAATTACAACTTGTTTGCCTGTTTTGTGCATGTTTTTATGTGTATCTCAGATACTGTACTGCCAAAGGTATTAGTGTGTTCCTTTATTCCATTGTCAGTTAAGGCTAACTTTGAGTGTCTATATATGTATTACTATAATCGTCTCCTTTCGAAACAGTGAAAAATTTGTGTGGAGGAGAAGATAGAGAGAGAAGAGGAGTGGGGTAATAGGAAAATAAGTCATTGATTTACTATCTTTAATCTTTTTATTTTGTCATTTTTGTACTTATGACAACACATATATTCTGATTGTATTCATTTTTTATGTATTTTAAGTGCTAAAAATATATAAATTAAAGAAAAAGATGTGCTACCCGAACGTTTAATGTTTGGCTCTTGTGTTGTGGACTCGAAGGAGTGATTTTATTCACTTGCAACTTGTGGTCGACCTTTGAATGACACGATATTATTACTTGCAATATTACTATAAACATATTTTGTATGGTAGAGGAAGAATGTTCTTTGAAAAATTTTGAGTTGAACCACCTTTGATGTCTAAGTCTTGCCTCTAGGGCAAGAGTTATAGATCATCTGTCAAATCATTATAGACTATGCTAGTGTCAACTCTTGCCCATGGGGCATAACTTGTTCCTTTGGGGTCTAAAAATCTTGCCTCTTGGGCAAGACTTATAAATTATCTACCAAATTACTACACACTAATCTAGTATCAAAGCTTGGCCATGGGGCATAATTTGTTTGTTTGTTGTATTAATTTTTGCCTCTAGGGCATGAGTTGTAGATCATCTGCCAAGTTATTACACACTAAGCCAGTGTCAACTCTTTCCCATAGGGATTAACTTATTTCTTTGGGGCTTAAGTTTTGCCTCTAGGGCGAGTGTTGTAAATCATCTGCTGAATCATTGCATCTTCCCTTCAAGGCAAATTTTAAAGTGTATCCTGTGGAATTATTTACATCACATCTCTTGGAGGTGTATTCCTTCCCCGAATCCTGTTAATATGATAATTTTTACACATCAATATATAAAAAAAAATTTAACATGCTAAGTAATTTTTATAAATAATCAATAAGAAGGTATTGAGTTAAATACTTCACCACAAGTTAAAACTTCATATAAATAAGAAGACATTCGTGATTGAAAGTAAAAAGTACTTGTTACTAACTAAAATAGGGGATAAAAAATCCTATTATAACTGTTATTTTGATCTAACTTCTTGGGTAAAAAGTAAAACTAATCATGTTTTTTTATTTTTCTTTCTGTATCTTCTTGCATATGGATGAAGGATAGGAGTGTAGTGACAATTTGATCTATTGTACCCGGTCCTTTTTCATCTCAAACATCTATAATTATTTCTTGAAGATTCTGTTCTTCAAGGATATCTAATCATATCCTTTATGCTCTCTAGAACAATCCATGATGTTGTGCTTCTAACTGGTAGGATTTCTCCCTAGTATGTTTGCAGCCAAGATTGTCTTGAGAATCAATAAGAATAGTAGTTAGACTTGTTCATATGTCTACTGTTTATCGTTGCAATTGCATGGGTGCATGATATTTCATCTGTTTGAAATACCAAGTATTCATAAGTCCTACTCTTCAGGTCTACAATATATTCAACTCCTTCTTCTCTTACAACAAATCTTATTACATAAATGGGGTCTACCTGTAAATAAAATGATAAATAAATGACAACTTATAGTGAAACATCTAGTATATGAATAGAATCAGCCGTACAGAGCAACGGACCATACATAGGGGATGAATCTTGAGACAACCAAAAAACAACTACAATCAAGCATATAATATCAAATCACAATCTAATATTGAACTAATCAAAAATCTAATAATAAGTGACCAATAATAAGGAGTCACAATTAAGATTCTATTTCAAAATGGAAGAGAAGGGCCAATATAGGGGATAGTTAGAGTTTTGATGCTTGGCTTGGTCAGAAAAAGTGCAGGAGCAGGATCTGTCAACCAAGAAATAAGCTTTCAAAGTTAAATTCCCTGTATTATATGGAAAAGACAGAACCTTGCTCAGGAACAACAACTGATTCAATAGTGATGCTTCCAACATATGAGCAGGAGAATCAGCTACAAATAAGCCGAGATAAAACAGATATTGCATCTAACCTAGGAGTAGAATCAACTGTGATAGTGAAACATCTAGTATATAAGCAGAATCAGCCATATAGAGCAATCAAACATACATAGGGAACGAATCTTAAGGCAACCAAAAAACAGCTACAATTAAGTATATAACATCAAATCAAAAACGATCATACAACTATGAGCAGAAGCAATGAAACAGAAGCAACACAACATATATTTTGCACGCGAATCTCAGGGAAATAAAAAAACTAGCAATAAATCATAAATAACAGTAAACCAGCTATATATAATTTGCAATAAAAATATAATAACAGTTTATTTCCCTATTATCAAAATACAATTTCAATTACTTACTTTCAATTTCAAGGCGGCTTGAATCTTGTTAGTCACTTCCACTTCCGCCCAACGTGTGATGTCACGAAAGTTGCCTTATGCTTTCATTTTTCTTTCATAAAATCATCTTTGTAACTTGTTCTGAATACTCATTCATGGACTCCACGTTGTTAGTTGTAAGCATATTGTACCTTCTATTGGTATGAAATGAATGAGCCCATCTTTCTGGATCTTCTTGTTTCAAGTACTCTGGAAAAACTTTATCAACTTTTTCTATCTCATCTATAAGAGTATAAAATTCAGTTCGTGTGTATGTTGTTGCTGGGTTGTAAAAGAGTGATAGAACCACATCTGAGAAGTATCTTTTTCTTAAATTCTTCTCTATGTGATAGATTCATATCGCGTGCTGACAGTCTGGATAGACATTTATAACTGCATTTGCAATGGCTGGGTGATGATCTGATAGAATAGACAATTGTTCACATACCCCAATTGCATTTCTTCACTGATTAAAGAACTAGTTATAAGACTCATTATTTTCTAAGTCTGCAATTCCAAAAGCCAAAGGAAATATGTTGTTTCCGTCCTTTAACACTGCTATCATGAGGACACCATGATATTTTGACTTTAAAAATATTGCACCTACCATTATTATCGATCTATAGTTGGTCCATCCAATGATTGAAGTGCCATAAGCAAAAAATATATATTGAAACCTGTGTTGAGCAAAAGAATATTAGTAATAATTTGCATTTGATGTTTATAACCACAGTACAATAATTTTCTAAACTAAGTCTTGCTATAATCTAATCAGTGCAATTAAAGAATAAACTTTTGCCTCTTGGGCAAAAGTTTTCAACTTCAACAGTATAGCATTTGTACAACAATTTTCTAAATTAAGTCTTGCCCATGAGGAAAGAGTTTCATCTATGTTAATAATCTAATCAGTGCAAATAAAGGATAAACTTTTGCTTCTTGGGCAAAAGTTTTCAATTTCAATAATTTTCTAAACTAAGTCTTGCCCATGAGGCAAGAGTTGCATATATGTTAATAATCTAATCAGTGCAATTAATGAATAAACTTTTGCCTCTTGGACAAAAGTTTTCAATTTCAACAATTTTCTAAACTAAGTCTTGCCCATGGGGAAAGAGTTGCATATATGTTAATAATTTAATCAGTGAAATTAAAGAATAAACTTTTTCCCCTTGGGCAAAAGTTTTCAATTTCAATAGTATAACATTTGTAAACAGTTTTCTAAACTAAGTCTTGCCCATGAGGCAAGAGTTGCATATATGTTAATAATCTAATTAGTGCAATTAAAGAATAAACTTTTGCCTCTTGGGCGAAAGTTTTAATTTTAACAGTATAGCATTTGTACCTGTTCTTATCATCTCTTTTTATGTTTGTGTACATACTTGGGTTGTTTTCTTTCATCATGTGAAGATACGATGGCAACCTGTTGTAGTTCTCTTCCGTGGTTCCTCTTATCACCATATAGGCATACTATATTGCTCGCTATCTTTTGTTGTCAGATATGATTATTTAGTATTTCTTTCTCATTTCATCTACCACGAAGTTCGGTGTAATACCCCGCAAAGTTCTCTTCTAGTCTGAGCCTTAGAGCGTATCCAACAAAGTAGAAAATCTAAGTCTAAAAGTTTCAGAAGTATCTTCCTAAGTATGAAACACTTTGAATCATGTGTAATTCCCCTAATTTATACTTTTAGTCATGTAGATCATTGAACAAGATTTCCATCGATACCAATTTCATCAAAATTCGACATCGAACGAAGAAGTTATGATCGTTTTACTGAGCATTGTCGGAATCACAGGTTTGATGGTCGATCTGACGGACTGCCAAGTCCTTGGTGGACCGTCAAGTGTCCCGTCAGACCAAGGCAGCGGCTTCCTTTTTTGTTCATCATGTGACGGCCAAAGTGGTGGACCATCAGAAAGTTGACGGATCGTTAAGGGGCCCGCCAGACCGAGGCAGAATGTCCCATTCCTGGACCTGAGTAATAGATGATCTGGTGGATTGTCAAATTTCTGATGGACCATCACTTTGACCGTCACTCCGACGCAGAACATCCCAGATTTGGCACTTGAGTGACGAACGACTTGGTGGACTGTCAGTCCCTCTGATGGACTGTCACAAACCCCGATCGAAATTTTTTAGACAAATTTTAAAGGGGCATTTTGGTCTTTTCCACATCCTCTCCCAGCTCTATAAATATTAGGACAAGGGCCTTCAACTTTATTTTTCTCTCTTCCACCCAAAAATTAGGGTTTCCAAAATCAAAATACTCTCTTCTCCTTTCATAAAATTCAAGAGAGATCAAGAAGGATCTAGAGAAATCAAGAACTCCTTTCAAAAGCCTTCAAGAAAAGAAATTCCCAGGTATGTAGATGTTGATTCTTGGGTCCCTTTCATCCAAGAAGCTCAATTACCCTTTTTTAAAAATTAAAGATTTTATGTTTTGTGATATTTCATGATTTGTATGAGTTGAAGTTGATGTTACTTGTGTTGTTGAGTTTGGATTCATGATTGTTCGCAAGATTTATGGTCTTTGACCTTAGTATGTGGAATTTATGTGATGTTGTGATGAGACCTTTTGGAGTTGGTATCTATGTGAGGTGTTCATGATATTAGGGTGTAGAGATGGTTGAATAAGCGGAGTATGCACCCCATAGGTTGGATGAAAGGCTGAGGTAAAGCATAGAGGGGCATTGTAGTATGTTAAAGGGGAAACCCAAAGTTGTGGGCTAGTCCATGCACACCTAGTGTTTGATAAAATGCCTTAGTGAGCGGAATGAGCCATAATAATAATATGGAATCCCCGAGTAGGTGTATAACCGGACATGTCTAGTGGTTGTCGAAAGACCGTAGTGAGTAAGTTGAGACGAAATAGCGATAAATCTCCCAAGTGAGTGCTTTTTGATTTATTTTAAGTTTTGATACATGCTAAATGGTTAGCAAGAGAGCAATGACATGATAGTGTGAAGTTTTCTCGAAATCTCGTGATATCTAGATATATGTCAAGACCGATATAGGTGTGAAGTACTTGATGCAAGACTTCATTGAATAGGGTATAATTTAATAGCATGTCTTTCTTAAGGTAGTTTGTGAAGATGAATTGATATTAATGACCCCCCTCCTAAATGTTGGGAGCGATCCTTTGGTAATCATGATGGTGAATAGAGGTTTATATTTCCTAAATAATAAATGCGATGCCGTAAGGTTTGTGAGGGAGAAAGTATGTTATGATTCTGAAACGCTTAGAGTGACCCCTTGGTAGTTGTGATGATGAGTAGTCGTTGTGAATCCTTAGAGGACTGAGGTGATGTTCTAATGATTGTGAAATTTAATATATGACATGATTTTTGAGTTTCTTGTGAATATGCCTGAATGATGGTAATGATGCATGAATGCTTGTGATGCTTGAATGAATGATGATGCTTTACTTCTATGTTATCGAGTCCTGGGGGTATTTATACCCCAAAATAGAGCTGTTGTCTAGAGCCCGTGTCAGTTTCTTGATAATTCCAACCAAGCCATGATTTTTAAAACTCAGTGAACTATAGAACTCTGTATCCTCAGACAAGTGCGAAGCTTAATAAAGCTCAGTAATCTCAGGTATCTTTGTAATCTCTGTATCGCTAGTAATCTAGCCTCAGACCTATACATATCCCAGTTCTAGTGGAACTCAAGTGATTCAATTCTAATCTCAGAAATAATTCGAATAATCTAATCAAGCTATGTATTATCAGTCAGATACCGTGATTCGATATTGTTTCTGTCAGATAAGAAACCAAGTGGTCTTAGCGTATTTCAGCTAGATCATTTGAGAAACATGATCATGTAAACAAATTCAGCTTTATTGTGTTCATTCTAAGGATTCAGTGAGAGTCTTTTATTTGGGAGTAAAAACTAGCACCGAGCGAAGGAAAGGATGGTGATTCCTCCCGTCAGAGAAAGAGAGGCCGGAGTCGTTAGTAGCAATCCCTAAACTCCAGAACTGCATAGCCAGCATAGGATACGGGAGTCCCTGTTAGTAGAGGCTATCACCTTCAGAGAGGTTGACTATTATATTGCCTCAGGTCGACTTTCTGCAAGGGTCATCCCATCAGAGAGGATTAACCTGAGAGTGAGTCTTTACCCGTGGCATAGTATTGATGCCCTTCCAGCCGGGGTTACAGGTTGGACCCCACCTGTGGTAGGTCGGGTCATGTCAGTTAAGTGACTACTTCCCACAGTTGCAGTTTTAGTATCAATCTTTAAAAGTCAAGATCGTGTGGTACAATCATCTATCTTAGTAAGGAACTCAGATAGTTCCATTGATTCATGGACCATCCCATCAGATAGTCTTGGCCTCATATACAGATGCTTACTATCATATTTAAAGATCTCCTATCAGAAAGGCTTGATCTCAGCCTCAGATCATGTTGAATATTCTTATTATCATATTTAAAGATCTCCCGTCAGATAGACTTGGTCTCCTTCTCAGAATTTGTTGAGTATTCTTGTTATCGGATTCGGATATAATCCTATTTTCTTATCATTGATAAAGCTTCAAAAGTTATCTGTTAGAAAAGTTGAACCTCTAATTCTATTGGTTAAAAATGGTAAGCTCGGAACTCAGTCTTTGATATAAGTATGCTCAGATCCTCAGTTATCAGTAGCAGATAAGTCATTGGTTCAGTATCTCAATAATGGTAGTGATTTTAGCTCATAGTAAAGAGGTATCCAAGGTCAAGTCTCTAGAGTTGTGATGATTATGAGTATGATTTATGCATTCTTGTATGTGTGTTTGTTTTTGTGCGGTATTCTCATGATCATTTAGGTTATAAATATTTTGCACGCATGAGCCCTTGCGTTTAGCCTTACCCCGTCTATATACTCGGCACATTTTGTGCTGACGTATTTTCACTATGGTGTCTTATTTGACACCAGAGGTTTAGAGGCACAGAACCCAGAGTATCACCAGCAGATCAGTCCCAGTCAGCAGTAGTAGCAGTGAGTCCTCTTCTTTCGAGGATGAGTTTCAGTTTTCTATTATTGTAATCAAAATTTTATTTACTTTCAGTTGACGGAGTTAGTTGGGGACCTATCCCATCAACTCTACAGTTCAGTCAGATTAGAGGCTTTTCAGACGGATGTATTGTATAGTATTCAGTTTTATATTTTGAGTATTTATAGATGTGTTGAACCTTATGGCCATTTTCTGCATTTATTCCAGACATTATGCAGTGTACAGGTATGGATATCAATAAAGGGTTAGCTTGTGGTCCTTCGGGGTCACAAGCACCGTGTGACATCTCAGGATGGGATCTCGGGGCATTATATTTGGTGTGATTACATTACTAGAGTCACACACAAACTCTAGTATGTAGTCACATATGACCTTTGATGTCGCATTCTTGTGGTCGGACATTATGAAATCAACATAGCAATGCGAGCCTTTTCATATGTAGTAACCTGAAAGAGTAAAGAATCGGCAATCTTTGAGGCGTAAAACCGCCACACGTAGTTGTCGTCCAAACATCACAGTGAATATCTTGTTGTGCTTGATTTGATAACCTTAAATTGGATATTATGTGTAATTGCAATGTTTGACATGCACGTTATCATATTTTGTTTGTCAATGAAGATTGACTTGATATTTACCTCATTCAAAGAGGCATTGTGTCTCAAGAGAGTAGTCTCGACATCAAGTATCCTCTTCTTTTTTTGTCGTACCTCTTAATCTTGGATGGCTGCCCCATTTCTTCAGCTATTTCAGCCTCTAATATTGGTTCAATAACCATTAACTCATTATTTCTATATATAATTTCAATTGATTGTCCCATATTGTATTGCTCAATACTCATTTCTTTTTCATCCATTCCAAGCACAACCCTTGTGAATAATGAAACAACAAAAGATTAGTAACAATTTAATTTAGAATATATATCTTCAACAAGTAAAATCATTAAAGAGTAAGGCATAGTCAACTATTGCCCATAGGGCATAACTATCAAAGTCTTGCCTCTAGAGTAAGAGTTATAGGTCATCAGCCAAATTATTACAGACTATCGCAGTGTCAACTCTTGTCCATGGGGCATAACTGTCTAAGTCTTGCCTCTGGGGAAAGAGTTATTGGTCATCTGTCAAATCATTACAAACTAAGACAGTGTCAACTCTTGCCCATGGGGCATAACTTGAAATGTATGGCAGAATCTGAAGATGCTAAAATCGCACTTGAAACTACTGAATAACACATACTATAGAGGTGATTCTGAGAGGGTTGTTTAATTTAGAGATAGATTGCAAGTGATACAATATAGTTTATTAAACCAATACTCTGATAGTATGGCCTTAAAAGAGAATAATGTGCTGACTATTCTTGAGAAGTGGAGCAATATTGAAGAGAGCATATTACAATAAAAATTCAGGGCTTCGTGTATAAGTTAGGTGATTCAAACCCCATATATTTTAGTGTAGTTATGAAAGTAAAAAAGTAACAAGAAGTAGATAGTAGAGCTTATTTCTTTAAATAGTATTAAATTGGCAGCTCTTGGGATATTAAGCATGAGATTATTACTTTTTACCAATCTTTAATTGAGTGTGCACTAACCAATACTACTGCAGTTATAAAATATGAAGGATTAAATATGATGTGTGTTCAATAATAAAGGATTTTTTTAACACTGAAAAGTTGTATAATGCAGTGAACTGTACAATAGTAACCTTGTTACCTAAAGTGCCAAATCATAATACCATTAGAGAGTTTAAACCCATTGCATGTTGCTCTATATTATACAAGCTAATAGAAAAGGTGCTCTTTCTTAGAATCAACAAGTTAGTGTTTCTTTAATCTCTAAAACATAGGCTGGATTCATCCGAGAAAGAAAATGAGTTGTCAATATTATAATTGTTCATAAATTGGTTAAAGCTCATAGTAGAAAGAATATCTCAGTTAGATGTATGTTAAAAGTCAATATACAGAAGGCTTATGATACTGTAGATTGACCCTATTTGAAGCAGATCTTGATTGACCTGGGTTTTCCTTTCAAGTTTATTGGATGGGTAAATCATTGTGTGATCACTGATAGGTTAGTGAAGTGAAATATTCAGATTGACCTTGGGTGTATTTTGTGCAAGTAAGTTAACGAAACAAGAGATCATCTGCTTATGGAATGCAACTATACAAATACAGTATAGAAGAGGTTGCTTTGATGGCTAAATAGTACTTAACAACTATCTACTACATGGTTGCAATGTATGATTGGATTAAGCAGAGATAAAGGCAAGAGACACATAGCCCAAGTATGAAAGCTGGTATATACTAAATTTATACATGCAATTTGGCATGAGAGAAATGCAAGGTTGTCCAACAAACTGAGACAACTAGAGAAGCCTGCAAGAAAGGTAGCTTTGTAGTTTATGTTCGAGCTATAGAAACAATCAAACTTATTTTTGTACCGCCTTGACCTTATATGTTTGACCTTCCCAAAAAATGTTGCGATCAACATTAACTCCTAAATTAACAGCCTTTCCCTCCAAGACCAAAACCTCGTAACTGCTCAAACACAATTATAATCGCAATAGCAAACTCCCCACAACCTTTTCGACACAATTCCTCATCATCTTCTAACGGTTTCTCATCATCTTCTAATGCTAATTATACTACTAGTTTGAAATACTTGGAACTAATTTCTTGTACCACCTTGACCTTATACATTTGGCCTTCCCAAAATATGTTGCGATCAATGTTAACTCCCATATTAACGACCTTTTCCTCCAAAACCAACCATCCGCAACTACTCAAACACAAGTATAACCGCAATAACAAACTCCCCATAACCTATTTGATGCAATTCCTCAATGGTAAATATGTTACTACAACAACAACATATCCTAACTTCAGCTTACGTTCACCTCCCTAAAAATCAAATCAATAGACTAATTATATAACGAGCTAAAATTACCATAATGCATCAAGAAGCTAAAATTACCACAATGAATTTTGATGATGAAATTCACACCTGAAGAAACCTTACGGCTAAAGTCGATTCTGTGAATATTTGAAAGTCGATTTTGGAATTTGGAAGAAAAAGATTTAATAACGAGTATTTTGGAGAACGGTATTTTCGTCCAAAAAAATATAAATTAACAAGTAAAGGCTATTTTAACAAAGCCTTTTTATTTGAGGATAAAATTTGAAAGCCACCCAAATTTGGGTCTATTTTTTAGAATAACCCGGCCAAAACTTGGATTAGGATGAGCACAATGGGCTTTTTCTCATGAAAAAAAAATGTCAAGATCTGAATTCAGAACCCCATCCAGCAGGACAGTTGACAATCTGTTTGTATGTTGTTAGGTATTGTTTCATAATGTATCGTATTTTATTGTATTGTATTATATAATATTGTATTATATTGTTATAATGAATATAATATTTGGATAGATTTATTTTTCATTGTTACATAATTTAATACAACAATAATTTGAAATATAAACCTACAAGAAAAATAGGATACGTGTTAGAGTTACTATAATAAAAAGTAGGATAAAAGATAAAATAAGATTATTAAATACTAAGTTAAAATAAAATGAGAAAGAATTATAAGGTAATGAAGTGATCACACCTAATCGGTGTTACATAAAATGGAACATTCCATCGCTACCTAATAAGAATTTAATGAAATCATACAATTAATTAAAGTAACAATTAAAACAAACATTATATTAAACTAAATAACACAATACAATATAATGGATAACAACAACCCAAACCAGTCATAAGAAAAGATGGGTTTACTATTGAGAAAATTAAACAAATTGTCCATTGCATTAAAATTTCTTATTCAAAATAGCTCAGTTTTTATTTATTACTATACTAGTGAATTTGATCGCGCTTCGCACAATTATAAATTAACTTGTCAAATTTATGATATAATATTTTTAACGACGAAAATTAAAATAGTGGGATGTTAGTTTTAGCCTTTGGCACACACTGAAAAAAACTATTTTCATGAAGCTATAAAATAACAAAATCAAAATTCAAAATAAGTTATAAAAATTTATCTAATTTGCAAGTCACGATGCTTTATTAGTAAAGACAATCATTCATGAAATTAAATTTCACCATGAACTTGCTTTTTGAATCTCTAAATGATAACTTAGAGTAACTTTTTTTAGTCTGCAAAACCAACCAAAAGTCATCAAATATTTGAAACCTATTGCCATAACTTGTCTTCACTACAAACTTCTTTCGAGATTGTGTTCTTGTGTTGTTACCATTTGAAATTTTCAAATATATATTAAAATTTTAAATTGATGAGAAACAATCAAAGATACATAAAAAGGAGAGGAAGGATACATAATGAAAGCGAATTTTATTGAAAGAGTGCAATGTTATATATATACTTAACTACAATTTAATTAATCAATTTTTACCTTATACTATAATGATTTATTAATTGATAGTATTTTCATACATATATATATATATATATATATACACTATTTTAGTATACATGCGTTGCACGTGTATATAACATTAATAATAATAAATGCATGAAAAATAAATTAATATATGTTAGTTATATTATTAAGTATAACACTTTTAAAATATACCGCAAAACAAATCTCTCCCTCTTACACCTTTGATAACACTGTTTGATGATAAAAGTATCAATCATTCGAGGTACTTCGTTGAATAAATAATTTTATCTAAAACAACTTATTGTTTCCCATAATTGACCTTGGCCTTAGAACTGGAAATAAATATGTCATACATAAATGATTAATAGTTTAAATTTGAACAACAATGATATATAGAAGAAATGTTTCACTTCTCGACTCCTACTGTGTACTATTTATTTCGTTTACAACAAACAAAAGATTTACCTAGTTAATTCGTTTATCATAATGCACGCACAACTAAAATATATATAATAAAAATAAGCAATCAGGCAAATTTTGAGATTCTCAACTCACCGAATAAATCTTTTAAACAAAAACAATTGACTATCTTAAAAAAATGAAATATGAATTAATCACAAGTCAATCCAAATCTAGAACAACTTACGGTTAAACTTCAACTCTATCCAATAAATTACTATGTCTTCACAAATTACAGCAAAGAACAATCACAGACTATTAAAATAAATACAAATATGTGTCTTCACCCAAGAACAACTCTAATCATAGTCACGAATCCCGTCACATTGCAGAATCAATAGCCTATATTATTTAAACTCTGATGATTTTTTTTTAATGCGACAGTTCTCTCTCTAAATAAAAAGTCCTTAAATAAGAAAAAAATAGTACACTATATTTGTTGGTTTGAAAGTCTGAAATTACATATATTTTAAATAAGGTGAAAGTCCTAAATTACGTATATTTTAAATAAGGTAAAAAATAATTTATAGTAAGGTAAAAACTAATTTATAATTTAGTAGGTTTCAAAGTCCCAAATCAGAAAAAATAATTAAATTATTAATTTTTAAATATAAAAATAGAAAAAAACGACTGTACGCGCGTTGCGCATGACCTAAGCGAGTAATTTATTTGACAATAAATATTATTTCAAAAAAGTGAAACTTAGATAGAAATTTACTTGTATTGTTGTTCAACTTTATGGGCATGTTGAGCTAACTCTTGTTAAAATTCACTATATAAAATATATATAATACCATATAAGCATTAGTAATATAACACAATTACTTGTAACAAATTAACAAAAATAAAAATGATTATGATAAAGTAGAAGATGACAAATCTAAACATCGCTATGGAAGAAAATCCCTATCTGTAGGTTCGAAAGAGCACCAATGGTCGTGTTATCATACATAATAATTGAGATAAAAGCTATTGTTATTATACGTGGAGCCTTTTGGACTAAACATCATCTATCAAAAGACTAAAAATATCATAATTTTGTTGCAACACCTATCACAAATACAAAAAGTAAATATTAAAATTAATAAAACATAACACACTATAGGAGAATGACAAGAAAATAAAAACAAAACTAAAATCTAGCATGTAGTAATTTATAACAAATTCTAGCTAAAACTTGCTCTATATAGGTCTTCAGTGACTTGCAAAATTAAATAGGTTTACCCAAAACCAGGGACGAATTTAGGGGATTAGGTGGGGGTTCTCGAAAATCTAGTAACTTTCATGCAATCTTATATTTATATTGAAAATGCACAAAGATGGTGCGTACTTAAACATTGCTGTCCTTTTGGTTGTGGGTTCTAACCCCACCAGTTACTTTTTTTCTTTGACTTTTTATTTTGCCAAGAAACCCACAAACTTAAAATTCTAGGTCCGCCTCTGCACAAAATCTGTATTTATCGAAAATCAAATTGAATACTGCAGCTACTTCAGAAGAGAATGGTAACTTAGCATTACAATAGAAAATCAATGCAACACCATTCTTAACTACGACACCCAGAAGACAAAGTTTATAGCTACAACTACAACAAAATAAGTTTCTTAATTCGCAAGGCAGCCTCTACCTGATCATCCACAACATTGAATTTAGGAAAACTGCTAAGGAATAATTCAACACCATTTTAACTACAGTATTCAGAAGACAAAATTTATAGCTATAACAACAACAAAAGAAGAGTCTTAATAATGCTACATCATTCTTAACTATAATAATCAAAAGATAAAAGTTATAGCTATAACTCCAATAAAAAAAGATCTTACATCGCTATGCAACCTTTATCTTATCAACATCTACAACTCGAGTATAGGAAGACCTCTAAGAAATTCATTAACACAATCAAAAACTCAATCACAAATTAAAAATACGATAATGTGATTCCAATAAAAGTCATGTAGGTTATTTATACTTAGGAAAAAAAAATCCTAAACTTCAAGCCTACTACTATTAAGACATTGAAACTAAGAAAAATTCTAGACTACTTGATTTTTTCCTTGTTGAATTATATAGTAACTCCACATATTTAGAAACTTTGTTAATATTTAATTATATAGGATCCTTTATTTAATAAATAAGTAAAGTAAAAAAAAAGGTCGGAGTTCATGCTGACATGAAAATGCATATTATATTTAGAAGTTCTTATTTTATGTATTTTAGGAATTTTTTGATGTATTTTAGGAGTTTTTCTTTTAGTAATCTTTCCCTACTTCTTAAATTTTTCTTATTATAATGTTTTTATACTGCTATGCAACATATTTATAAATCAAACAACTGAAACATTATTAGTTACATAAAATTTTGAACAAAACTAAAAAACACAAAAATTTATTATCATTATTAAAATGCATTCACTGTGTGAGTATCAATTGAAGCAATTTCAAACATCTCCCATACATCTACTTTGAGCGAACAAATATGAAAGTAGAAGAAAAAAGATGAATAATAATTAAAACATGGAGTTTCTTCAAAGCCGACCGATATTCATCTACCACCTGTAAATTATGACATAATAGAGATATCAAAACAATATAATTAAATCTAACCTTTACACAAAAAATTTCTCAAAGTCGAATGATGTTCATCTACCACCTGTATTAAGCAGAAAAACAACAAATAGTAAGAAATTATGACAATAAGATTAAGTCTAACATCTACATCAAAAATTTCTCAAAGTCCAACAAAATATACAAAATAATAGAATAATAGAGATATCAACATAATAAATAATATAATTAAACCTAATCTTTACACAAAAAATTCTTCAAATACTACTGACATTTATCTACCTCCTTTAAAATGCAACAAAATAATACCATAATTAAATATCAAAATAATATAATATAATTTACATCAAACTTTTAGACAAAAAATTCTCCAAAGCCAACCAACATTCATATATCTCCTATAAACTACAACAAAATAATACAGTAATAGAAATATTAATACAATACAATTAAACTAACCTTTACATAAAAATTGTCTCAAAGCTGATAGACTTTTTTGAGAATGATATATGGATAATACCACTGTTGCTTATGAATGTTTTTTTTGGTATTTTCATCTACATTTTTGAATTAGCTACAGTGGGTGTTGTCGAGTATCTCATGAAATTTGACAAAAGAAGCAGATAAAATCATAAATTAAAATTCAAAACCAAGAATTTTGATCCATATAATTTTTAATTTGTGAACAAAATCTTCCCTTAAGTTCTCTCATTAAGTTCTTTCAAAATGATGTTTCAACTATATGTTCTTTTGAGTCTTATAATACACCGTCAAGTATATTATAATAGGGAGTTGCTTGAATGATAAACACTCCTACTTACAAAAGGTATGAAAACTCTCAAAGAGAGGTAAAAAAATACACGTCAATATAAAGTATACCAACCCAAAATGATGGCAAACCTCTTGGCAGTATGTAGAGTATGACTCCTGTTGTTCACATATCTACTTCAGGACCATAATGCTTCAAAAGCACCTCAGTAGCCACATAATATGGACTACCAACAACATCTGTGAATATTTGGCCTATAGAAGAAAACAAAGAATACCATTCAACCAACATAACAATATAAGAAAATATTCGAATAACGGTCTCTACAGAATCAATGTCTCACCTCTCAGAGACCAATATTTACCTATCCCCCGAGAGTGACAACTTAGGGATATAAGCACCTCTAAGAATTCACTTAAGTAATGGTTCAAGCATCAATTTAGAAAACAAAATCAGTGAAAAATACAACCATGAAAATCTCAACAGAGAGTTATTAAGCCAAGCATATGCAAAAATTATTCTTGAGGAAATAAATGGTCGACTCGATAACTAAAGTAAACATTGCTTAGGTGAAAAGAGATGCACTAATTCATGATAAATAACATAAAATTAGAATACAGAAAATATAAGGTAGAGACAACTTTTGATGGCTTCCTTAAAGTATAATGAATACCAAATAAAGAAAAAAAATCAAAGAATCCTAAATCTAACACACTACCATTTTTTTGGCTTCCTGACGTATAATAAACACTAAATAAAGGAAAAAACAAAGAATCCTAAACCAAACACAATATAAATTTTTTAAAATAAGGTGAAAGTCCTAAATTACATATATTTTAAATAAGGTAAAAAATAATTTATAGTAAGGTAAAAACTAATTTATAGTTTAGTAGGTTTCAAAGTCCCAAATCAGAAAAAATAATTAAATTATTTGTTTCTAAATATAAATATAGGGAAAAGACGATTTTGTGTAAGGTGAAGACTTTTAATGAAGGGCAAAAAGTTCAAATCACTTTTCTAAGTGTCTTCACACTTTTAATAATATATATATATATATATATATATATATATGTATGTATGTATGTATGTATATATGAAAATACTATCAATTAATAAATCATTATAGTATAAGTTAAAAAATTGATTAATTAAATTAGAGTTAAGTAACTTTTTTATCTAATAAAATTAAGATTAAAAAGATAAAATGAATGTCAAAAGTAAAAGAGAGAGAGAGAAAATAATTGAATGAATTCCAAATTGTATTATTTAAGTTAATATCTCTTTATTGACATAATCAAACTAAAAAACTTTCATATTGTAGGTTATAATTCTTCTTTGTTTTCCTATTCTCTCATTCCTATATAGGTTATTTTTTTAATTTTTCCTTTTCTTCATTACAACTTATTTTTTTCAATTTCTCCTCTTTTACTTCTTTCCTCACGTAATTGTTATGGCACTACAAAATTTAGAATTTTTTTTGTCACATAATTAGATGGATTAAGATTAACTTTTCACTTAATTACATAAATAAGTTCAAACACTAATTAAAAATCAAACAAGAAAAAAGAATGAAAAACAAAAAGATTATTTAACTTTCTTTGAGATGTGGGGACAATCAGAGGCTCACCTAATTGCTTCAAATACTTGCATACTGGCAAAATTTCTTATTCTTGAATACACATGAAAAGAGTGACATAATGTCATTTTAACAAAGTAGTGGATAACTAAAACAAAAAATATTCTTGAGCAAAGTTAATCTAAAAATATTATACATCATAAAAGAAATTGCTCGAGCGTATAAAATTACCTTCGAAAAAATATATTTAATATTGAAGTAGATTCATTGTATGTATCGTGCTTCTTAATACAAATGGCATAGCATGAGTCATCAAAAATTAGCAAATATGTAGCAACAAAAAGTTATGAAATAAAACAATATGATCTTTTCAATCAAAAAGATGAGAAATTTTAGCCTCTAGAGAAATAAATTCATTTGAATTTACTGAGAATAGAGCACATATAAGTAAGTTTAATCAAGATAAAATATTCACCAATACATAATCTCATAAGATAATTTGCTACTATTCAAATAAAAAGGTTACCAAGAACTCAAGTTGGAGCATTTCCTACGCATAACTACAACAACTAAAATTATTTATTCATGTATGCATAATTCGGCAGTGTGAGACATATACAAATTAGTTTGTCTTTTAATCTCCCATTTTTAGAACATTATTACTACACATTAATAAAATTAATTAAGATTAAAGATTGAAGGTGGTAGAATACATGAATACATATTAAAATCTCTAATAAAGAAGGTGGTCATAGTGGGAGATGAAAAGTTGATGAATTAAATAATTAATTTTTGAATGATGAAAAATAAAAGAAATAGATAAATGAAGAAGAAATTGTCAAAAAATGAGAAAAGGGATAAATAAAAATGGAGGTTCTAAAGAAGTGCTACATCACCTTCTCTATGTTTCTTCATTATTATTATTATCTATAGATTTAATTTAATACAAATCAATCATATAAATTATAGAGAAATATAAAAACATTTAAAAAAAAAAGAAAGAGAAAAAGATAAATTGTCTTCTTGTACATTAACTAATTGAAGGTTATGAATATGAAAGGCTTGAGATATGGACATTACTAATATTTAAGATTAGAATTTATGTAATTGAATGTATGAATTAAGGACATGATTTTATAAAATAAACTAATTGAAAGAAATGAGAAAAAATGTCAATAAAAGGTGTTACATCATTTTATCTATGTTTCTTCTTTGTATCTATTGTTAGTATAATGACAAACAAAGTGAACAAATTATGTGTAGTAATTTAAACTATTTAGAGAATATACATAAATACACACACACATATATATATAATATTCCACAAAAGACATTCATGTCAAGTGATTCTTATGTCCTACTCCTCAAATCTTCACATAGTCATCATTTCATCTTCATTTCATCCGTTCACTATTTGATCTTCTTCTTATCCCTGTAAAAAATAATACATCACAAAAATCAATACATTATGAATAAGAATTGTACAAGTTCTTGCTTAGAAGTTACAAATAGTATTGGACAATAATAATAACAAATTTAGTGTAAAGAAAATCAATTAAAATGCCAAAAAAAAATAATACATGAAGAAGAAGATGAAAAAACAACAACAACATACCCAAAAGAAAAAAAAATAAGGAGGACATTTTAGAAGGTACACAAATGAATGTTTTAAAAAGAATATATGTAAGTTCAAAAAATATATAGTGAATGAAATATTCTTAATTTTGTTGATGGAGGGAAAAAGACTCATAATGCTTCTATTTATAGGACAACAATATGGAATATGAAATGATATCATGAAAGGAGTTATGATCATCAAAGATCATGAGAGCAATGAAAATTTGAAACATTAAACTTTTATATTAAAGGATATAAATAAATTTAGGAGTAGTAATTGATCCATTCATTTTGATTATTAAATAAATTGATTGATAAATGAAAAAATGAAGAAAAAAGTTCAAAAAAGGAGAAAAAAGACAAATGGGTTTTCTTGCGTCTAAGAGGTGCCACATCACATTCTACTTAGCCTCCTTTATATATATATATATATATATATATATATATATACATATATATGTATGTATGTATGTATGTATAGATTTTATGGCTAATTGGTCATTCAGCCCTATTAACTATTGTGGAAATGCTTTCATTGTAGTTTCATCTTCTTGATTAATTATTCATTGGCTTGTGTAATAAATAAAGGGGGAGAACATAACTAGAAATTTTGTGGAAAATAAGTCCAACTAAATTGCTCAAGAAATTGAATTTCCAATTTGTAGTCATTTTGCTGTCCTTTTTTTTGTTTCCTATCCGGTGTTCGGTACCCGCATTAGAGTTCGATTAATTCATATTTGCACCGCGTAGGGCCCTATTCGAGGGGAAGCGCACTCTACCAAGGATTTTTACATACCCAAGACTCGAACTCGAGACCTCTAGTTAAGGGAGGAGCAGCCTCATTCGCTATTGCTTCTTTTTTTTTTTGCTACTCTCTCTCTTTTGATTTTTTTTTACTTTTGTTTGGAGCTCTTTTTTTGAAAAGAAAATCTATTTTTTAAATTGTTTATTTTTTTTTTTTAACAATCAATTACAATTTTGTAGTATTATAATTGCTGCTCATTTTTTAACCATCAAATATAAAAAGAGTGTATATTTTCAAATCCCCCCCCAAAAAATGTACTGATACATATTTGATAGAAAATACCTGTATCTCTGAAAATTGTATCTTTTTCTCCTCCTCCCCTTCCTCCTCCTCCTCCTCCTCCTCCTCCTTCTTCTTCTTCTTCTTCTTCTTCTTCTTCTTCTTCCTGATACATTACAATACATATTTGAGTATTTTAAAGTATTGATACATATATACCATACAATACATTTATACCATCTGATACATATATACAATGCAATCGTGATAAATATGTTTTTATTCAACAATGATATTATGGGCTTTTGAATTATAAGTGACAAAAAGGTTTTAAAATGAAGTGGAGGTAACTTAAGTTTTAATAATTAAGTGTAGGTGACAATTACTTCATTATGGATTAAGAAAGTTGAGAATAACCCACAAGTTTTTAAATTTATACATTGATCCAATTTACCCTAATAGAACTAGAAAGGGAGGAGAAAAATGTGTGTTTCTCTCTCTTCACATTTATTGTTATTTTCTCTCTCTTCACTTTATTGTTGTTCATTGTTGCTTGCTATTGTTTTGCTTGGTTTATTCATCATCTTCTTCTTCATTATCATCTCTTCTTTGTTTATCATGATCATCACCCTCTTCTTATTGACCATTGTTGTTGTTGTTACTACTACTGCTGCTACTTGACCAAAATTTTAGATCAAGTTTTATTCGTATATAACTTGGGCATTACTTCATAGGTGATTTTGGTAAGTTAAGCTATGATTTTTAGTTGAATTTCTCATCTGGTACACTGCTACTTTTGTTTTTTAATAATGGATAGGACTTGAACATGAATGCAACAGATAAGTCATCTATTATAAGAGGTGAGTAATCTGTCATCTGTTGAACAGATGACACATCTGTGGGATTTATGTTATAGGTTTATATAGTGCTGTGAAATAAATCCAATAGATAATTCACCTATGTTAATAGAACCTAAAGTTGATTTTAACAGATGAGTCATCTGTTTCAACAGGTGAGTGATTTATTATAGTAGATGAGTGATCTGTTTCAATAGATGACTCACCTATTGGGATTTATTTTATAGAACTATAAAACCTGAAGCTGATTCTAACAGATTGGTTATCTATTGCAACAGGTGAGTAATATGTTGCAACAAATTAGTTACCAGTTACAGATGATGACTCATTTGTTGGAATCAACTTCAGCTTCTGTAGTACTGTAACATAAATCCCAATAGGTGAGTCATATGTTGCGATAGATGGATAATCTATTATAATAAATTACTTGCTTGTTGTAACAGATGACTCATTTATTGGAATTAACTTCAGGTTCTATAATACTGTAAGATCTATCCCAACAGATGAGTCATCTATTACAACTGATGGATAATCTATTGCAACAAATGAGTCACTTGTTCTAATAGATGACTCATCTATTAAAATTAGCTTCAGGTTCTATAGTACTATAACATGAATCCCAATAAGTGAATCATCTATTGCAAGAGATTAGTCATCTGTTACAATAGATTACTCACCTGTTGGATCATATGACTCATATATTGTGATTAATGTTACTATTTTGGGGAAAAATTATTGCAACAGATTACTCACCTGTTGGATCATATGACTCATCTATTGGGATTAATGTTACTAGTCTGGGGAAAAAATGAATTTTAATCCAACAAATGTCTCATCTGTTGAAACATTAATAATGATAGTGTAGTGTATGTTACTATAATTTTTTATGTTGTTATATATACTATACAATCATTATTAATTTTATTATAATATCACTATTAACTTTTTTAACAAATGTCTTAGGTACCACTAATCAAGGGATCAACAGTAACAATAAGGGTGGATTGTCATGGTGAATGGATCAAGAAGAATAATCACTATATTTGGTATTGGAAGGAGGGTGAAATGTTAGAAATGATAGCAATGACAGTCCAAAGTGATATTTTATATGATGATTTTTTGAACTCAATCATTAGCTATTAAGGATTAATTTGTCAAGCGAAAGAACTTGTTATCAGCTACATGCATAATTCATTTGAAAATCAGAAGATACTACATTTCAAAATAACCAATCAGGTTTGATTGCATGCTTATCTGAGCGATTTAGCTAGGCCGGTGTTAAAGGTATACATGGTTGAAAAACCTGATAGAGAATAAGAATTAGAATGTAGAAGAAGAACAATAAGATATATTTGATGATAAATGGGATGATCAGGACATGAATATTTCAGATGATGATCAAACACAAACACATATGCCCGTTGCTACGAGCAATACGGTGGGCAGTTCTTCTTAATCAACACAGTCGGGTAATCTTAAAAATGACGAGACAGATTTTTACAAGGGAATGTCATTCCAGAAAAAGAAAGAACTAGCTACTTTTATGTATATTACTTTCTTGAAAAAAGATTTCAAACTAAAGAAGGTCATTAATTCGAGCAAAGTCTTTTGTTTTAGATGTGCTAATCAAAACTGCAAGTGGTGGTTAACTGCTGTGAAATACTTAAGTTCTGATACATTCGTCATTAATATTTATAAAAAGTATCACACATGTGGTTCAGATCATATTATGATCTATAATTCTCACGTCATGGCAAAGGTCCTCAATAAATATTTCCAAAATAGATTCCCCAATAGCAACTTCTACAAGTGATTTGGCCAATTAAATTGGGTGTTATGGTTAGTTATTGGAAGATAAATATGGCCATGAGGATTACCAAGGACTTGGCTAGGGGTACACTTGAGCACGAGTATATAGTACTTGATGCCTACCATTACATGCTTGAGTCCATATGTCACGACCCGAGGCTACCTCTTAGTCATGACAATGGTGCTTTCGGTCACAAGTGACCACAAGCTAACCCATGGGCTGGTACCTATTGTGAGCACTAAATAATATACTAATAATGAACATATGCAGAAACAATTGAATAAAGCCATAAGGTTCAAATACTGCAAAGAAAATTTAAATCATAAGTCTGAACGTCTGATGACATACTGAAAAGAATGATCAAACAACTAATAAACTAACTAACTGTGTGACTGAAAACATCTGAAAGCCTCTAACTGACTGAAGAATTGATGGGACAAGCCCCAACTAACTCCAAACTGAACTAACTGAAAACAAATGTAGAAAAACTAAAATAACATAATAGGTCCTCAACATATGAGGACTCACCAAAACTACTGCTGATAAGCTAAATAGTCTAAGCACGATCAGTAAACTGAGCGTTCGAACCTATGATATAAGACTCATAGTGCGAATAAAAGTATGTGATCAGTACTTTGAATGTACTGGTATATGAGATAAGGTTAGGCTAAAATGCATAGGTTCATGTGCATGAAATAATGACTGACTGAATAGTATGAGATAACTGTTGCATAAAATGTGAAAGCTATAAAATCTGAGAATGCATGACCAAGCATATAACATGATACTAAAATAGTCTGTAAACTGAAATACTAAAATCTGGTAACTGAATAACTGATGAACTGTATACTATGGTCAAGCAATCCTGAACTGAAATCTATACTGAATACTGAACTGAGACTGTGGGAGGTATTATATAACCTATATGCCCTAATCTAAGCTAATCGAGGTCCACCCTATAACCTCAGTTAGAAGGGTGTCGGTATGGTGCCACGGGTACTAACACGGGCTGTGTGGGTCTACTAAACTAATATCATGAGGGACTAATGAGTCACCCTTATCTGGAAACTGCTCTAATGAAATATGTCTTATCCTTAACTGGCAGGTAAATACTTTATCAACCCTCAACTGGTAGGTTGATATCTCTAACCTATGTTGGCTACGTTGTTTTGGAACTAAGGGACTGCTACTAAAGGTCACACCTTCTACTAGTAGGTGAGCCTCTATCCCTGAGTTTGCTCAGTGTTAAATTATTTTCCCAACTGAATGACACTGATTACTGGGTAGAACTAAGCGTAACTGAGTAAACAACTGATCATGATAACTAACTGCATGACAACACTCATGGTTTATCTAAAATCGTTCTGAATATACTGAAATTATGTAAACAACTAAATATCGGGTGTTCATAACCCTCCACCACAGAATGGAAGTATAAATAAGGACATGTAAAGCTTTAAAACCAATAATAAAGGATCATTTCTCAAAACCCAACATTTAGACATCTCATCAAACACATGGAAAACATGTGCTTAAGTATGGGAATGGGTAAAACATGTGATTAAAAACATATTTACAATACTAAAACCATGAATTAGAGATTTAACATGAGGATTTTAATGCTCAAATCATATAAAGGCTCATTCCATTGAAAAACACTTGTAACATAACTTGTAATCAAAATCAATAACAGCTTTATGGAGACAATTCATCATTTAAAACATAAAACTCATAATTTGATATCAAAAGGGGATTCTGGACTCCATGGGTGAAAACGGCCCATGGATGAACATCACATATACCTTAAATCCTTAAGCTTGAAAGAGAAACAATGAAAGTTCTTGGATTTCGGAACTTGATTTCTTGGTTTTCTTGATGAGAAGGGATGAAATTGATGAACTTGAGGAATGATTAAGGTTTGTTTTTAAGAGGAAATTGGAGAAAATGGGTATATAAAGCCCTAACCGATATTTTAATTTGTGTTTTTATGAATTGAATTGAGGGGAAAAGACTCAACTGCTCTTCAAAGAATTAAATTCGTAACTGGAGCACGGATTAAAGGGCCACTGCGATGTAGTGTGTCTTCCACCACTATAGCCACCGTGACGCACCACTATTGCGGTGAACTACTGGAATCAAAATCCAAACACGACTCAATCCTCGTTTGAAAAATCCAAAACTTCCCTGAGACATGCTCCTTACACCCCTGAACATGAATCAACTCAAAAACCTACGTCTTAGGGTTGGGAAGACCAATTTAAAAATCCATTAAGAGGCCAAAAGTAAGACTAAGTCTCTAATACTTAGTGACATTTTCAGGCTTTAAGCCTCTTATACATGCAACTAGGAGCTGAACTAAGCTAAGAAAAGTACTGGTTATTACACCACAAATCTCGAAAGTAAGACGTCATTGCATGTTGATGAAAATAGAAGGTTCAAGTACTTTTTTGTATCCTATGGTGCTTGGATTCTTAGTTTTCAACAATTGAGAAAAGTCATAGCCATCGACGGGACTTTATTAAAGAGCAAGTATGGAGGAGTTTGCTATCGACGGTGGCATAGGATGCGGAGATTCACATCTTTTCTATCACTTTTTGTGTAATGGACAAGGAATGTGATGCCTCGTATACATATTTTTTTGAATAAATGAGAAGCTGTATAATGATACCGAAAAGTTGTAGTTATTTCGGTTAGGCATCCAAGTATCCAAAAAATGGGTTCAATGTCTTACACTTTAACTCACTTTGGTTGTTGCAAGAGGCATCTCGAAGAAAGTTATTGAACTAACTTTCACAACAAAAGGGCCGTGTCTCTTTTTTATAGAGTAGCTAAAACATATGTTAGAGCTTTGTTTTTTGACCATTTCAATCAAATAAGGGATATGTTACCCAGGGCAGCACAAAATCTCGAACGTGTTGGTTTCGAGATATGGAGCTGGGCATTTTGTCTCGAAAATAGGTATATTACTATAAATTTAATGTCTTGTTTGAGTTATAAGTTTGTAATACTGTATGATGTTGTACTAAGTTATTTTTTTGTATAGGTATAATATTATGATGTCAAACATAGTTGAATCAGTGAATTCATTATTGAAAGAGAATTTCCCACTGTGACACTATTTAATGAAATAAACAAGAAGTACGCCAAATTATTTAACGAAAGACGTATGTAGTTCGTGAACACAAGAAACAGACTTATTCCAGAAGTGGAAAAATAAATATCAAAGAACCTCAGTTGGAGGATAAGTTATTTGCTTATCAAATAACAAATACAAGTTCAGCATTGATGGTCATGGTGATGTTTCCATGACAGATCTTCAAACAAGATCTTGTACATGTAGAGTTTTTGACTTGAACAAAATACCTTGTCCATATGCTATGGTAGCGCTTCGAGCCTAATATGGTTGAAAATATGGAACTCAAATTTTTGAGTACTCATCTTCATATTATTCGGTGGAATGATATATAATGGCATATTGTGAGAATATCAATCTGGTGCCTTCTGAAGATTCTTGGGTTGTTCCTAAAGAGCTTTTGGAGAGATTAATACTTCCTCCATATATTGACCCAATCACTATGACGTGAACTCAGAGAATCATTTCTATCAAGAAAAAACAAGTACTCTATATGTAAGACCATTGTCCACAAAAGAACTACATGCCCAGATCGTAATGCACCATGATCGTTGTAATAGTAAATAGTCTTATGTTGTTGTTTGTTGTTATGACTTTGATAATTTTAACTCATTGTTGGAAATGTAAATCTTATTATTTATTATATAAAATATATTTTCATTTATGATCCAATAATTAATTTGTGGCATTCAATAATAGGAAATTAACTAAATATAAAAAATTACAAAAATATTTTCAGAAAATTGCCCATCTGTTACAATAGATGGCCCATCAGTTGGAAGGATACAATATAATTTCTGCCATTGGTCTGTAGGATGAATACAATCCAGTGGCAGGAACTATACTGTGTTCTTCCAACAGATGGATCATCTGTTGTAACAGATCTATTAGAAGAACACAATACAGTTCTTGCTGCTACTGGATTCAAAATTATGCCAATTCAATTAGATTTCTTGTGATTTTATTTAAGTGATATAAACTCAACCAAACCAAAACTTTTTATAGTAATTGATTCTTTATTTCCACTCCCAAACGCTTAAACTACCTACATCCCTCAACATCTTAAGAAAAAGAAATAGACAAAACTCAAAATTAAATAAGAAATAAAGTCAAAGTCAACCAAACATAGACTTTTTCATTCATACAGAATATAAAACCAAATAAAACAAAACATACATTAGGTCGATCCGATATAAATAAAACAAAATACATATGATAAAAGAAACAAACATAATCTAATTATTATTATTATTATTATTATTATTATTAATGTCAATCGAAAACCTATTGGACAACAACAGGTCCCTCAACCTTTGAATCTTATGAAGCACCTTGCTCTCATGGCACCCAAATCTAATCAGAGTTCATAAACCAGCCTTTTAAGTTCCCACATAATGTCGAGCAGAATTGCCATGTCCCAAACCAAATCAGCCATATCTAGAACATACATACATTAAGAAAAAATGTAAAACACTAAAGAAAAGAAAAGAGTCCGATAGTAATACAACGTCTACTACCAACTGGTAGTTTTACAAAAGAAAAACATAACATGTTAATAATTTTCATGTTATAAAAATAAAATAAAACATGCCTCAACGAACGAAAAGGAATTTTCTTTTGGAAGAGAAGTGGCTGAAGATGTAATAGTGCTCTTATGAAAGACATAATGTAAGAAATACATAAAGTAAAGGAGACTGATCGAATAAGGACCTATTTATAGAGGATTGAATTTGAATGTGTTAGGAAAAAAGTCACTATTGTTCACCTCCTTTTTTATAATTATATCCCTTAATTAAATCAAATAGGTAACTTTTTGATTATTTAAATTAAAAAAATGGATTAAAATACAAAAAAGGTTAAAAGTCATGACTTTTGACACTTTTAATATCAACATTAATTATTAAAATTAAATAACTACTTTTTTATGATTTAAAATTGCGTTTATCATTTTTTTCTTATTATTTATTTATGAATCGCTTTTCTTTATTAAATAATAAAAAAGCCATGATTTTTCACCTTTTCTATAGCTATTTTTTTATTAATACCCATTTTTATTGAGTTCTTCCAACAAATGATCCATCTGTTTCAATAGATTGGTCATCTGTTGGAAGAATACAAAACCTGGATTCAGTTTTTCTAATAGATTGGTCATTTGTTAGGAGTAATAAAAACCTTTGCTATTGGATTGAGTTGTTCCAACAGATTTCCCATTTATTACAACAGATAGACCATCTGTTGGAAGAACTTAATCCAGTAGCATCAAGGATTTCTTGATTGGGTTTTTAGTTTTTGAGATTGTTGTTACCTTCCCCAGAAGATTAAGAAGAAAGGTTTTGAAGATAGTTACCTGTTGAGCCTCTGTAATTTTATAGACCACTTCATGATGGGAACTGAATATAAAACACTATTTTACAATAATGGGGTAGGAAGAATAAGGTACGTGCAGATGGATGAATCCATCTTTAAATGTGTGAGGTATGTATTACTGATCAGGTTATCATGACAATGCACATAAAGTACAATAATTTTGTAAATATTATTTTTTATCGATAGGCATTGATCCTTTAAACATGATCCTGCATTTTATAGTTAAGTTTGATAGGTCCTAATTGATAAGGTTTAGGGACTAAGAAGATGGTACCAATATTGTGTTATAATTTAATGACGGTTTTGCTCATGTTTATGCATCAAGTTTGGAGAAGGGATCAATATTTAATGACAATGTAGAGATTCAATAGTGATTAGACTAGTTTTAATGGTGCAATGGAGTTTGAGAAGACTTTTGAAACCTCTTAGTGCAGCAAACAAGAATGGAAAACCAATAAAAATTCCCCTTGTCGAAATTTATATGGATGGGTTGCTCAGGGTGATGATTATACAATAGAACGTGTAGTAGGAGAATATCTACGAGAGAATGGGGAGTTGCGAAGACTATATCATCTCAAACCTTATTAAAGAAGAAACACAGGGTTGAAAGCAAGTAACTTGTAGCGAATTCGACCAATAAAGTTGACTTGAAAAATGAAAATCTGAATAAGCTGCAAATATAAAAGTGTATCCAAAAATCAAATTTTCCAGTCATTATTGAAAAGAAAAATGGTTAAGTGGACTAGAGCTGTACACTTTTCTAAGTAACTAAGACTAGTTAGCATGCTCTGAATGATTACCTTCAAAGAAAGTAACACAAGTCCAAGGAATCCGGTTTGCGAGCATCGAACTATGAAAAGATGTACAATGAAGAATGAAACTTGTACCAAGAACTACTGAAGTTAAAATAAGGGATCAAGCCAAGGTGGAAATTTTTGAAGTTAAACTTGCATCATATGCCTTTTTTGTTGTTCTGATCAAGTCAATAGTAATGGAAACAAAAAGATCTAAAGCTGAGCAGAAATCCCATGACTTTTTATTTCCACTACAATTGATGTGACCAAAAACCACAAATAGAAGGCATAGGATGTAAGTTTAACTTCATAAATTACCACCTTGTCTTGATAGCTTATTTTAACTTCAGCAGTTCTTGGTGCAAGTTTCATTCTTAACTGTACATCTTCCCATCCATCGGTGCTCAGTATTTGACTTTCTTAGACTTGTGTTTCTTTTTTTTGGAGGTGATCATTCAAATCACCCTAAATAGTCACAGTTCCTGGCAACGCGCATAACTCTAGTCTACTTTACCATTTTTATTTTCCACAACAAGTGATGGATTTTCATTTTTGAATACACTTTCATTTGTGTAGCTTGTTTTGTTTTTTCATTTTTCATGTTAATTTCACCGGTCAGTTTTTTATTTTCTTTAATAAGGTCTAAGTTAAGATAGTATTCAACAACTCCCCCTTCTCTCCTAGATATTCTCCCAAGCACCTTCTACTATATAATTATCACCTTGAGAAACCATCTATATAAATTTGGACCAGGGCAATTTCTATGGGATTTCCATTCTTATTTGCAGTAGTGAGAGGCTTCGGAGGCCTTTAAAAAGTCTGTTGAACCCTTAAAATCAGTTTAATCACTATTGAATCTCTACACTACTACTAAAACTTGATCCCTTCTACATACTTGACACATAAATATGAGTAAACCCGTTATTTATTGTAATAAGGTATCGGCACCACCTTTTAGGTCCCTCAGCCTTATCATTTTGGACGTATTAAATTTAACTGTAAAACACAATATCTTATTTGAATGAGCAATGTCTAATCGATAAAATATAAATTCACAAAATCATTGTACTTTATGTGTGTTTTCACGATAAGATGATCAGTAATACATGCCTCCCACATATAAAATAGTTCTATCTGCAAGCAACTTATTCTTCGAACCCGTCCTTACTCTATCCTTTTATGTTAATCGGACAAAAGTTGATCCACTTTCACTTTCTTTTCTTTTGGGAGACATCTTTATCTACAAATAAGAGAAAAACAAAAAAACATTACCATTGATGTCTGCATAATTTAAAAAAAGGGTAATACAAAATTCAATAAATATAATACATTACAATAAGAATTCCAACAGATGACCAACATGTTGCAACAAATGGCTCATCTATTGGAAGAAATTAAGACAATATTGCTACTGGTTTAATTTCTTCTAGTAGGGGATCCATTTGTTGCAACAGATGGGTCATCTGTTGGAAGATCTATTTTGATTTATTCCTACAGTTGATTCATCAGTTGCAACAGATGGGGAATCTATTGGAAGACCTATTTTAATATCTTCCATAATATGTTCCACTTATTGCAACACCAACACCACTAATACTACCACCACCAACACCAACACCAATAATACGAACAACACCAACAATATCATTAAAATAAAAACAAATAACAAAACCAACAACAAACAAACAAACAAACAATACCAATAGTGCCAAGCTTTTAAAGTTCTCCCAATAGATGATCGATCTACTGCAATAGATGATCCATCTGTAGGAAAAACTCAATCCAAGTTTTCAGTTCTTCCAACAGATGACCAATCTGTTGTAACAAATGAACCATCTGTTAGGAGAACTCATGGGTAATGACTTTTTCCAATTATTTAATAAAAAATAATTTATAAATAAATATGATATGGGTAATGAGTAAATAAATAAAAACAACAGATGTAAATAACTAATTTAAATAACTAATGTGAAAATATGATATACACAATTTTCATCAAAGAAGACATAAAAAATTTCATTAAACAAGCAAAGAAGGAGACAAGAATGAAAGAATAATAAAGAGTCCCAGAAAAGTAAAGTATACCATACCTGCCATGTCAAAAGTAAAGGGATCAAAACACCAAGAGGAGGTGGACGACAAATGTTTGTGTTAAAAGAGGAGAAAAGATATAGATTTGTTTGTTAATTACATCTAAATCCTCAGGCAAAAGAGGAGAAAATAGAGAGAAAAAATGGAGACAGTTGGGATTATCCTAAAAAAAGAGACAAAAAGAGAAGAGAAAAAAAGAGAGAGGAGAAAATTAATTTTATGGTTTAGGAGCTCTTCTAGAGATGGGTTTAAATATTTATTTGTTGTGGTAAATATTTGAGAAGAAAGAGGATACGGTGTGACGTGTGACATTGAAAAGTCAAGATAAGACAACACAAGGGGGATTTTTGTGTTATCCCAAAAATGTTTGACCTCCTTAGTATTTTATCATTTTTTTTATTTAGGAGAGAAAATTGCTTTAAAATAAAAAATATCTTTCGACAAATGGGTCATCTGTTGTAACGGATGTCTACATTTGTTGGATAATTTTCAACAGATGAGTGATCTGTTACAATAAATGTCTATATCTGTTTGATAATTTCCAATAGATAAGTCAACTATTGCAACAAATGTCTATATTTATTTCATAATTTCCAATAGATAAGTCATCTATTACAACAGATGTCTAAATTTGTTTGATAATTTCCAATAGATGAGTTATATATTGCAATAAATATCTATATTTGTTTGATAATTTCCAACAAATGAATCATCTGTTACAATAGATATCTATATCTATTTGATAATTTCCAATAGATAAGTCATATGTTGCAATAGGTAGATCATCTGTTGTAATAGATATTTATAATTATTTGATAATTTTCAATAGATATGCCATCTGTTACAACATGTTAGTTCTTTAATTATTATTATCAAGCCATTATTTGCAATAACTAAATTGATTTATCTAGAATTAAAGATGAATTGATAAGTTCAATTACAATTTCAACTGATCTCATTGCAATCATATGATCTACTATTGTGTTCGTCTTGAGTAGAGTTATCAATTTGACCAATTTTACTTGAAATGGTTCAAATCAAGCCATTATTTGTAATAAATAAATTGATTTATCTAGAATTAAAGAGGAATTTATAAGTTCAATTACAATTTCAATTGATCTTATTGCAATCACATGATCTACTAAAGTATTCGTCCTGAGTAGAGTTATCAATTTGACCAATTTTACTTGAAATAATTTAAATCAAACCATTATTTGTAATGAATAATTTTATTTAGCTAGGATTAAAGATTAATTGATAAGTTTAATTACAATTTAAATTAATCTTATTGCAATCACATGATCTACTATTATGTTCGTCCTGAGTAGAGTGATCAATTGACCAATTTTACTTGAAATGATTTAACCTGTTGTAATAGATGGGTCATTTTTTGAAAATTATCAAACAGATATACTCATCTATTGCAACAACTGACTCATCTATTGTAATAGATGATTTTATCTGTTAGGTCATTTCTAATATATTACTCATCTGTTGAAACAAATGACTCATATGTTACAATAGAGTATTTTATCTGTTTGGTCATTTCCAACATCTGTGGCAACGGATGAGTAATATGTTGAAACAAATATTTTTATTTATTGGAAATTATCAAATAGATATATACATGTAATTAATATTAAATTCATTAATGTTACAGTTGAATAGATAAACTGAAAACTAATTTGAGTAAAATTAATTTTATTTATTATCAAATAGTTAAAATTTATCTCTTTTAAAAAATTAATTAAGATTAATTGGGACTAAATTAATATTTTCAAAACTTTTCATTCTTTTCTAAAATAAAAATCAACTCATAATTATTAATGCATAATAAAAGTGCAAGGGATCAATCATTTTTCAAACCATTTTATCCAGTTGCAAAAAATGTTTCATCTTTTAAAATCTTTACTCTCTCTTCTTTTTTCTCTCTTAACAATACAAACAACAACTATTCAATAGATCTCTTAACCCTTCATAACAGATCAATTTTCTTCCATTTTCCACCACATAGTTGTTATTTTCAACTTTCTTCTTACTTGTATCCATTATTTTCTCTCTTCTTAGGTATTAGAGTTTGAGAATAGTTCTATATTTATTTTGTTTTTGAAAAATTAGGGATTTTTAGTTAATCATGAAATAGAAGACTTTTAGTTGTATTATTTTCGAGAATGGATTAATAATTTTGAGTTTTGATGCTTAAAAATATAGGGAAAACCCGAGAAAATCCTAGTTTTTGTTTTGTTTGTTGCTGGATTTGTTATTTATTTTTGTTTTAATTATGTTGCTTGTATTGTTGGTGTTGGTGGTGTTGGTATTGATGTTAGTATTGGTATTGGTATTGGTGGTGTTGGTATTGGTATTGGTGGTGTTGGTATTGATAGTGTTGGTGTTTGTGGGGTTGGTATTTGTATTGGTATTGGTATTGGTGGTGTTGGTGTTAGTATTAGTGTTGGTGTTAGTATTAGTGTTGGTGGTATTTGTGTTGGTGGTGGTGCTGGTGTTGGTATTAGTGGTATTGGTATTAGTGTTGGTGGTGTTGGTATTGGTGTTGGTATTGGTGTTTGTATTGGTATTAGTTTTAGTGTTGGTGTTGGTGGTATTGGTGGTGGTGGTGGTGGTGATGGTGATTTTGGTATTGGTGTTGGTGTTGGTGTTGATATTGGTGGTATTGGTATTGTTGTTGTTGTTGGTGGTAGTGTTGGTATTATTATTGGTGTTGGTAAAGATGGTGTTGGTGGTGTTAGTATTGGTGGTGGTGTCGGTGATGGTGTTGGTGGTGTTGGTATTGGTAGTGTTGGTGTTGGTATTGGTATTGGTATTGGAGGTGTTAGTGGTGTTGGTGGTGTCGGGGTGTTGTATTTCCCAATAGATTAGACATCTAATGGAACGGTGGAAGACCTGATTCAATTTCATCCAACAAATAACCCATCTATTGCAAAAGATCTGTCTTGGAAGTTATTGAAACAGAACTGCTACCTATTTGGTTAACTTCCAATAGATGACCCACCTATTGCAACAGGTGGTACATTTGTTGGAAAATATTAAAATAGGTCTTCCAATAGATTCTCCATGTGTTGCAATAGATGGGTCAACTGTTGGAATAAAAAAAATAACTCTTCTAATAGATTCTCCATCTGTTGCAACAAATAGATCACTTGTTGAAAAAAATCAAACCAGTAGCAAGACTGTTTTGATTTCTTCCAACAGATTACCTGTCACGACACTAACCTGGGCTTGTCCGTTTCGAGTATCTCAAGTCCACCGAGGATCAAAGACCACCCCCTTTTTTGCCTAGCCAAACAAAATATAACACTCCTAGCAGCGACTGAAATCCGAACATATAATAACAAGACAATAAGAGTAACAAGCTCAAAAACATCTAAGCGTGTCAACATCAATACCCAATACACAATAACATCCACAAGGCCTTGACAAATTCAAAAACAATCTAGGTCAGGACATGTCCTCGACCCTATCAATGACAAAGACTGACAATGATAATGTTAATGTGAACTCTTTAATTCTAGTTTATGAAAGAAAACTGATGGAATGATCAAGTTTTCTGGAAAATGGAAGCTCACCACTTCACCGCAAATTTCAATGAATCGAGCTAATCTACCTAGCACTGTACAGGAAAAGTAGGGTCGCCTTCAGACCCTGTATCACATCGGGATACAGTGCTCGGAGACGGTTAGTGGGTTTAGTACTAGAATGTAACTCAGTGATAATGAGAAAGTAATGATAGTTCTAAAATCTAGTTCAACTCAATGTACATGTTCACATACATGTGTGCATGCATATATACTTATATAAAATGCTTGGATAGGGAACAAGGCTTAACATGCACTTTAAAACTTTAACCTGGATTGTGTAGCTCAACCATCATATATCAGTACCCACGATCTATATGGGCCCCAACTCTCACCCCCTGATCGGACCCCAGTACATGTAGTCGCAAAAACCAGAGAACAATCTTGTATATCTGTACGGGGGACTTGAACCTCCCAACCATATACTAGGGTGACTTAAGCACCCAATCATGTAATGTATTATTGGGGAATCGAACCCCCCATTCATATAATAAGGTGGACTCGAACCACCTGGACATAAGCAAGGGGACTCAAACCCCAGGTTGTTTAGACCACTACACTGGCGAATGCGATTTCCAATATTAGTCCCTCAAGACCGCCACTTTCATGGCCCAGATACACAACCCTCGTTTGAGCCTCATTAAAATATTTATCACACATTTCCATTCATTGAACCATAATACACATTTAGGCATACACTGTTGGTATGGTCTTACAACATACACTTGCAAGGTAACATCAACATGCCATCACAATTTCATTAACTTGGGAAAAATACTCCCTTTGTTCATTAATACAAGGTGGGGAAAATTGACTCCCTTTGTTCATTAAATCACACCATCAAGTTTCAATAACTTTTTTATATCATGCGATTGTTCCAAAAATAGTTTAATGCAATTTACTCGTACTCAAAACCACTTTCACAAAATTGGGTTGGGGTTATTACCTATTTAATTGTTAATATTTACAAGATTTGGGGAAATCATAACCTCCTAGTTTATTCATCATACCCATGCATCAAATTGATTTCAAAACCACTATTTAAGCATAAACAATGCATATGTAAACATGAAATGTCACATAAATAACAATCATTCAAAACCCTCAACCCATGTTCCAAAACCAACATCAAAACCACTTGGAGAATTATTTAAAACACATGCTTTCACAAAGTAATAGTTGGTAAGAGTAACATGCCTGAAATATCAGTAGTTATGGAGAGAATTTTCCCTTCGTAGCTCTAATTGATCAATCTCTTGGAAACCCTAAGTATCTTTCTTGAGAGAATTTGAGAGAGATTGAGAAGTTATTTTAATTTGTTTTGGAGGGATAATGACACCCTAAAAGGGTTCTAAGTCGTAGGTCATGATTTAGGGACAAGGGAAAATGTCTAAATTGCCCTTAATTAAAAGCTGAAAAATTGTCACCAGTGACTATGAGTCACTATACCATTCGCAAGGACATATAATGGCTTGTCACCACGAGTCGCAATCAAGACATTAGCTGAAGGACCTTTCTTTGGTGACTATATGATTCACACCATACACCTCGTCAGGTGACCTTACGACTCATAGGGTCCAATTCGTAGTCAAGATAGAAATACTTGGGGCCCACACTGGTTTTGATACGGATGGGATCATATGACTCATTTATCGTCTCAACAATTCGTTAGGAGCCACTCGTAATTAGGATATTGACCTAGGCTACCTTTACTGGAAACCCTACGATTGGGGTCCTATTACCCGCATTGACACATTACGACTCGTAGGGTGAGTTGTAGTCAGGATAGTGAGTTCAAAAACTCAGAATTTTCAGTGGCTAACACCTGGGGCATCATATTCTCTCCCCTTATGATCATTCATCATCAAATGATGGTTCAAGGCATCCATTAGCATGATTTGATGCATAAAATCACCCACACTTACCTTTAACAAAGACAGAAAACAAAGTTATCGAGGAAATCATAATTTTCTTTAACAAAGTCTGAAAACAAAGATGGCAAGATTAACATATACCTTAAGCACGAGTATCTGAAATGGGGAACAAGAATGGGTATTTGGACTTAATGTCCTCTTCATTTTTCCAAGTAGCTTCTTCAAAATTTTGGTTCCTTCATAGAACATTCACCGAAGCCACAACCTTCGTCCTCAACTGACAGACTTTCCAATCCAAGATCTCAACTGGGACCTCCTCATACGATAAGGTGTACAAAACACCAGCACTTTCCAATGAAACCACTCGGGAAGGATCACCCATGAAATTCCTCAACATCGAAACAAAATAAATCGGGTGAATGGAACCTAAATAGGGAGGCAACTCTAACTAATAAGCCACATTACCCACTCTCTTCAAAATCAAATAAAGGACCACATAATAGGGACTAAGCTTTCCCTTCTTTACAAACCGTATTACTCCTTTCATGGGAGACATCTTTAAGAATACCTAATCTCCAACTTCAAATTCCAAATCCCATCACCTCATGTCCGCATAGAACTTTTGGGAACTTTGGGTGATCTTAAGCCTATCCCGAATCGCCTTCACCTTCTCCATAGCCTGATAAACCAAATTAGGACCGAACAACCCAGCTTCGCTAACCTCAAACCACCCAATAGGAGAACGACATCTCCTACCATAAAAAACCTCAAACAAAGCCATCCTAATGACTGGGTGATAGCTATTATTATATGCAAACTCTATAAGGGAAAAATGATCAACCCAACTACCACCAAAATAAAGCACACAAGGCCTTAATATATCCTCTAAAGCCTGAATAGTCTTCTCCACTTGCCAATTCGTATGAGGGTGGAAACAGGTGCTAAGGTTTACCTTAGTCCCTAAACCTCTTTGGAAAGAATGCCAAAAGTGTGAGGAGAGCTGAGTACCATGATCATATATAATAGAAACAGGTGCACCGTGCAACTTGATGATTTCCTAAATGAACAACCTTGCATAATCCTCAAAAGAGTAATTAGTCCTCACAGGTAAGAAATGAGCAGACTTATTCATCCTATCCACTATGACTCAAATCAAATCAAACTGATGGTAGGGCCGCGGAAGACCAGTAATGAAATCCATATTGATCACTTCCCACTTCCACTCAAGCAACTCAATCTCTTGAGAAAACTCACCAGGTCTCAAGTTACCCACCTTCACTTGTTGAGAAAACATACACTTGGCCATTAAATTTGCCACATCCCGCTTCATGTTATTCCACCAATAGATCTTTCTTAGATCATGGTACATCTTCGTCAAACTAGGATGAACAGTGTACCTTGATTCATGAGTCTCAACCAAGATCCTCCTAGTGGTGTGCATCGGTCAGTTTGGTTCAATTTTATGTATTATTGGTTTGGTTTATCGATTTTCGACTTCTAAATATGTTAAGCCAATAACGAAACAAATAAGATATTTTTTACCGATTTTTGATTTATCAATTTTTAGTCCTTAATGGTTCGGTTTTCGGTTTAATCGATAAGAAAATACTCATAAAATAGAAAAAATATTCATAAACATGAAAAGAAATCGATTATTAGTTACAACCAACATCCTACATGATTTGTTTTAATTTATAAGAATCCTCAATTTTCAACTAAATGTTAAGTTAGAAGAAATTAAGAGAAATAATTTTTCTTAATTGGTTCTCGTGTGTGTGCGTGCGTGCGTGCGTGCGTGCGTGCGTATGAAATAGTAATTTAATATATTATTATTGGGTTGTCGATTTATCCAATAACCCAATAAGAAAAAAATAAACCGAACTAATAACCCAAGAATTTTTTTAATAAAACCATTAAAAAATTGTTAACCCACTAACCCAATAACAATAAACCAATGACATTTTTATTGGTTTAATTTATTGGTCGATTTGATTTTTACACATCCCTAATCCTCTCTTACAGCCCATCAGCAGTTGGGACATATAAACTGCCTTGGTATCTCAAGATAACATCACCACCAATCTCAAAAACCATCACTTTATGATAGACCACGTCACCCTTAATCCACATCAAGGTAGAGTCCAGAAACCACTTCTCTTTCACCTCGACACCAACATATGACTTTATCACCTCTCACACCATCACACCTCTATCTTCGGAGTCCAAGACATGAACCCCAAGATTAGCCAACCAGTGAATATCCTTCAACAACTCTTGCTTCTCCTCATCCATATGAGATAAGCTTCCCATAAATAACCTACTAAGAGCATCAACAACCACGTTAGCTTTACCTAGATGATAGTGAAGACTCCTATCATAGTCCTTGAGCAATTCAATCCATCTTTTATGCCTGAGATTCAACTCCTTCTGGGTAAATACATATTGCAAGCTTTTATGATCAGAATAGATATCAAAATGAACCCCATACAAATAATAGTGCCGAATCTTCAAGGCAAATATCATAACCAATAGTTCTAACTCATGCGTTGGGTAATTCTTTTTATGAACTTTCAACTACCTAGAAGCATAGGCCATAACCCTACCACGTTGCATCATCACACAAACTAGTCCCACACGAGATGCATAATAATAAACCACAAAGCTATCAGTACCCTCGAGAAGAGCCAAAATCAGAGCCTAGGTCAACTTATCCTTCAACTTCTCAAAACTACCCTTACAAGCATCAAACTAGAGGAACTTTACCTTTTTCTGAGTCAACTTAGTCAATGGGGAAATAATAGAAGAGAAGCTTTCCACAAACCTTCTATAATATCCATTTAAACCCAAGAAGCTCCAAATATCGGTTAGAGTCATGGGTTTAGGCCACTTCTTAGCCTCCTCAACTTTCTGTGGATCCACCATGAGCCCCTCACTAGACACAACATGACCTGGATAGGCCACAATATTCAACCAGAACTCGCACTTAGAGAGTTTAGGATACAATTGCTATTTCTTAAGGGTCTGCAACACTACTTGGAGATGATTGACATGATCTGCCTCGATCTGAGAATAAACTAGGATGTCATCAATAAACACGATGCCTAATAAGTCCAAAAACTGATAAAAGACTCAGTTCATAAGATCCATAAATACCAATGGGGCATTAGTCAAGTTAAAGGACATCACCAATAACTCAAAATGACCATACCGAGTTGAAAAATAGTCTTAGGGATATTCACCTCCCTAATCTTCAACTTATGATAACCCGATCGAAGGTCTATCTTAGAAAAGTACTTCTCTCCCTGAAGCTTGTGAAACCATTCATCAATCCTAGGAAGAGGATATTTATTCTTCACGGTCACCTTATTTAATTGGGGTAATCTATACACATCCGGAGGGACCCATACCTCTTACGCATGAAGAGTACAGGAGCACCCCATGGGGAAATACTAGGACAAATAAAACCCTTATTAAGAAGGTCTTTTAACTGCTCTTTAAGTTCTTTCAACTTAGTTGGAGCCATTCTATAGGAAGGGATAGAGATATGACAAGTGTCCAGAAGAAGATCAACCCCCAAATAAATTTCCCTATAGGGAGGAACACTAATAAGACCATTAGGGAACACTTCGAGAAATTCACAGAACACCAGGACAGATTGTAATGAAGGACCCTCAGAACTAGAACCTTTAACATGAACTAAATGGTAGAAACACCCCTTGGAGATCAACCTACGGGATCTAAGATACGAAATAAACCTTTCCTTAGGCATTAAGGAATTACCTTCCAACTCAATCACCGGTTTATTCGATAATTAGAAAGTGACCCTTCGAGTCCTACAGTCAATAGATGCATAGCATGAGTGCAACCAATTCATCCCTAAAATCACATCAAAGTCTAACATGTTCAACTTTATTAGATCCACTAACGTCTCCCTACCACGGATATATACCATACAACCCCTATAGATTCTTCTAGCCATAATAGAGTCACCCACCAGAGTAAACACAGAAAAGTGATCCAAAATACACTCGGGATCAAAACCAAAATGAATAGCCACATAAGGGGTCAATAAAAAAGGGTAGACCCCAGATCAAGCAGACAATACACATCATGGGAAAATAGTTGTAATGTACCAGTGACAACATCTAGAGATGCCTCGTATTCCTGGTAAGTGTCAAGAGCATAAAGAAAATTCCAACCAACTCCGGAGCTAGAAGTAGCACCCTTTAGTGCAGCAGCTGAAGATGTGGTAACCAAAACCTTATTAGCCTCAATAACAACCCTAACTAATGGACAATCCCGCTGTAGATAGACCAACTAAGCATACTTAAAGCACTTATTCCTTTCCTCATCACAAAATCCATGATGCACCTACCCACAAAGTTAGTAATGAGAATAAGATAGGGTTGACTGAGCTTCACTAACTTGAGTCTGGCCACCCTGTGCCCTAAATCCACAATTACTCTAGAAATAACGATCACTGAACAACTTTGGATATGGAGCACTAGCCGTAGAATAGGAAACTAAATTGCCCCACTTCTTCTTTGACTATTTCCTAGTATCTCTACCATACTGTTACTGACCTCCACCCTGATTTGAATACTAAAACTTTTTACTCTACCTCTCCTAATTTTTTACCTGCTTCTTCTTTTCCTCCTCGACAACATATACACTATAAGTCGAGAGATATCTATATCCTTGTTTAACAAGGACACCTTTTTATCTAAAATCAGATCACAGGACAACCTAGAAGCAAATTCCTTATTTTAGCTCTCATGGAAGGCACTAGCTCAGGAGCATAACAGGATAACTGGTGAAACTTTAGGAAATACTCTTTCATAGACATCCTACCATGTTCTAGATTTATGAACTCCTCAAATTTAGCCTCTCTTAACTCCCGTGGAAAGAAAATGATCCAGAAAAGCACCCGAGAACTCATCCCATAGTGCAAACTTTGCATCATTACCCCTATACTAATCCCACTCCTCATACCACATATATGCCATATCTTTCAGTTGATATATGGAAAATTCCACACCCTCAAGATCAAAAACATGCATAACTTGAAAGATCTTCTCTATCCCGTCTATGAATTCTTGAGGATCCTCCTTAACCTTAAAGCTAGTAAAGGTTGAAGGATTGAGCCTCATAAGCTTCTCGACTCAAGTAAACTTAGATGAGCTCATAGTAGTACCAGCAGGACCTGACTAACTTGACTGAGATATCACCAATTGGGTCAACAGATGAATAGATCAATGAAACTCAATATTAGAAATGTCTACTTAGGGCGGTGGGGCATGATCATCATCAGCCTGAGGGGACCAAGGAGGATTGATATGGACTAGTGGAACTTAACGAAAGTAATCAAGATCTAGAGCCCTAGACCGGTTTGAACTCTATAAGTATAACGAGTTTCATTGACATTGTCCTCAGATGGGACAAAAGGGTTTCCACGTGCATCAGATATTCTGGGAGGTATGATCTGTAATGCGAACAAATGGAGATTAAAGGAGATTCAAAACCTTAGATGCTATAGCCTAAAATAGAACAACAAGAAAAACAAATATTTCTAAAGGTCTCATAGCCTCTCCCTTATCGGTATGGCACGCGACATACCCAAAACAGAGACTCTACTTGACATAAATTTATGGAAGACTAATGATACCAAAACTAGGCTCTAATATCATATTTGTCATAACCTAAACCAAGGCCTAGCTGTGACGAGTATCTCAAGTCCACCAAGAATTAGAGACGACCTTCTTCTTGCCTAGCCAAATAGGATATAACACTCCTAGCAGTGGATGAAATCTAAATATATAGCAAGATAATAATATTAACAAGATCAAAGACATCTAATCATGTCAACATCAATACCTAATCCACAGTAACATCCACAAGGCCTCTACAAATCTAAAAAAATAATCTAAGTTGGGACATGCCCTCGACCCTAATAATGATAAAGATAGGAGAATAATAATTTAATATGAACTTCTTAATTCTAGCTTATGAAAGGTAACCGATGGAATGATCAAGTCTTCTAAAAAAAGAAAGCTCACTACTTCAACACAAATGATCGACGAACCGAGCCGATCCACCTAGTACTGTGCAAAAAAAGTTGGGTTGCCTTTGGACCCTATATCACGTGAGGATACAATATTTGGAGATGATTAGGGGGTTGATCACTAGCATATAACTCAGGGATAAAGAGAAAGTAATGAAAATTCAAAAATCCAGTTCAACTCAATGTACATACTCACATACATATGTGCATAAATAAGTACTTATATAAAATGCTTGGATCGGGAACAAGGATTAACATGCACTTTAAAACTTTAGTTTGGATTGTGTAGCTCAACTATCATATATCAGTACCCACAGGCTATATGGGCCCCAGCTCTTACCCTCTGGCCTGTCCCCAGTACGTGTAGCCATATGAATCGAAGAACAATCTTATATATATATACACGGGGGAATCAAACCTCCCAACCATATACTAAGGTGACTTTAGCACTTGATCATGTAATGTATTATGGGGGACTCAAACCTCCTAATCATATAATAAGGTAGACTCGAACACTCGGTCATAAGCACGGGGACTCGAACCCTAGACCAATTAGACCCCCATACTGGTAAATAAAATTTCTAGTATTAGTCCCTCGAGATCACCACTTTCACAACCCAGCTACACAACCCTCTTTTGAGCCCTATTAATATATTTATCACACATTTCCATTCGTTGAACCATAATACATATTTAGGCATACACTGTTGGTATCATCATACCAACTACACTTGTAAGGTAATATCAACATGCCATCACAATTCCATTAACTTGGGAAAATGACTCTCGTTTGTTCATTAATACAAGGTAGGGAAATTTGACTCCCTTTGTTCATTAAATCAAATCATCATGTTTCAATAACTTCTTTATATCATGCAGTTGTTCCAAAAATAATTCAATGCAATTTTACTCATACTCAAAATAACTTTCACAAAATTGGGTTGGGGTTATTACCAATTCAATTCTCAATATTCACAAAATTTGGGAAAATCAAACCCCCTTGTTTATTCACCATACCCATGCATCAAATTGATTTCAAAACCACGATTTAAACATAAACAATGCATATATAAACATGAAACATCACATAAACAACAATCATTCAAAACCCTCAACCCATGTTCTAAAACCAACACTAAAACCACATGAAGAACTATTTAAAACACAAGCTTTCAAAAATTAATAGTTGGGGAAGAGTAACATGCTTGAAATATTAAGGGTTATGGAGAGAATTTTCCCTTGAGAGCTCTAATTGATCAACTTCTAGGAAAACGTAAGTATCTTGCTTGAGAGAATTTAAGAGAGATTAAGAAGTTATTTCTATTTATTTTGAAGTGATAATGACACCGTAAAGGGGTTTTAAGTCACGGGTCATGATTTGGGGAAAGGGAAATATCTAAAATGCCCTTAATAAAAGCTGAAAAATTGTCGCTAGCGCCTACAAGTCACTATACGACTCACAAGGACACGTTACGGCTCATTACCACGAGTTGCATTCAAGACAGTAGCTGAAGGACCCTTCTCTGGTGACGCTATGATTCACATAATATGACTCATCAGGTGACACTACGACTCGTATGGTCTAAGTCATAGTCAAGACAAATATACTTTGGGCACACACTAGTTCTAATACGGATGAGACCATATAACTCGTTTAGAGTCTTTAAGTCTTGTTAAGAGCTAGTCGTAATTAGGAAAGTGACTTAGGTTACCTTTACTAGACACCCTACGATTGGGGTCCTATGACCCATAATGAACCGTTACAACTCGTAGGGTGAGTCAGAGTTGGTACAGTGAGTCCAAAAACTCATAATTTTCACTAACCAACACCTAGGGCGTTACATGAACCATATGTTGCAATAGATGGGGAATCTGTTGTAACAGATGTGTCATCTACTCCAACAGATGGGTCATTTGTTCTAACAGATGGGTTATCTATTTGAATATTTTTAATCTGTTGTATTTATTGAATTTTGTGTTGCCCTTTTTAAAATTATGCGGACATCAATTATAATGATTTTTTGTTTTTCTTTTATTTGTAGGTAAAAGATGTCTCCCTAAAAAAATAAAGTGAAAATGGATCAACTTCTGACCAACTAACGAAAAAGTCTAGAGTACAAATGGATTTGGAAGAGCTTCCTGAACTATCTCTTTCAAGAAATAGTAAAGCTGAGGAAAGATATGAAAAATAATAAAGAAAGATAGTGAAGAATGATCTGTAGATAGTATCAAGGAAAATAAAAGTGAGGAGGAAAAATATGAAGATACACAAGAAGAGGATGAAGTAGAAAGTGAGGACAAGAAAGGCGATGACAATACCTTATCAATGAGACATGAATTAAGATCAAAATCATAGGATGATCTTTTCAAAACTATTAGTATTCATAGGTTTCAAGTTGAGATGCTGATAGATAAACCTACAAATTTAACTGGTGATTTTGTAGTTAAATCTCTTATGGGGAAATTTTTTGATGATTTTAGGAATATTATGAGAAAGGAAAAACTTGAGGGTTTATTTAAGTCTAATAGCTTTAGATACCTTCTTGACATGCCTGAGTATAACAGTGCTCACAACGAGCATGGTATATGGTTTTCTCAAGTGTAGGATCAAGTACGTGGGTAATGATAAAGATTTTATGGAGGGGGACAAAAAGATGGATGAAATATGGATTAACTACTGTGGCATACTTGTTTGTTTTGTCATAAAAGAGTTTTCTATAGTGACTGGATTGAGATGCGATCATCCAGATGGACCTCTCCTCAAGAAAAAAGCCATCAAAAATTCCAAAGACAAGTAGGACACACAAACCACTACCAACAAATAAAGGCAAAACATTCTCCAAGTGACTACTTACTAAAACAAAAAATACAATGAAAAAATAGATAGGTTGTTGGACATTGTTGGACGTGGCTACAAGGCCACGAGGTTGGTAGAAGATCTCAAGAATAAAGACATACCAAAGAAGTACATGGAGCAATTGTTCTTAGTTTGTTTGTCTATTCCATTATATTAGGGAGAGAAATCAACAAAATCATAGAAGATGATTTGTTGGTGCTTACTCAGGATTTGGGTAAATTCAACATTTATCCTTGGGGATATGACAACTCTAAATTGACTATCAAATATTTATTTACAAAAATATCCCCAAAGATGATCAACTTATACGACTTTTCTTGAACTTTCATGGTAAATTTAATCACTATTTGTTTACTCTTGCATTAATTAATATTGAATAATTATTTTGATTTTTATTTTTTTTGCTTCATGCTTATATTTTTTAGGCTAGGACATTTGAAGCCATTCCTCACCTCCGTAAGTAGGTCAAGGATTATCCAAATGAGGTTTCTCATCCAAGGATCCTTAGGTTGTTATCTGTAAAGAGCAATACAAAAATTAAGGAGGTTGATCTCTTTAACTCTTCAGATGATTCAATAAGTCTTTTTTCAAGTAGAATAATTTAACTCAAAGAAAGATATTGAAATAAATGGGCCATCTATTGCAACAAATGAACCAGTTGTTGCAGTAGACAGGTAATCTATTAAGATAACTTACAACAGATAAACCATTTATTACAATTTATGTTAACAAATTACCTATCTATAATAACTGGTGCAATATATAGGTTATTTGTTATGATAGTTGAGTCATCTTTTACAACAAATTATCCATCTGTTGCTTTAGTTCTTTGAACCTGACTTAACAAATTTCCTATCTACTATAACTTATTCAACAGATGGGTAATCTATTGTAATAGATGGCTAATCTATCGCAACAGATAAATTATCTATTGCAACAAAAAGATTATTTATTATTTGTGTTAACATATTGGCTAACTGACTACACATTATTATTATTATTTGATTTAAACATATCTAGTTTTATTTATAGGTTGTGTATCCAAGGCTTTTACCTACTGAGAAAGAGCTGCGGATGACTTTGTTTATGACTCTAGGTCTTGTTCATACAATAGAGAATTAATAAAAAAGGAATTGGCTGGAACAACATCCATAAGAAGAGAAATTAGGCAAGGTCATTCTTATGTTGAGGCTCTTCATGAACAACCTGCTGTAATAGATTTGGGTGCTGCTTGTGGGGGTGTTGGTAGTGATGGCATTGCTGGTGGAGTTGTTGATGTTGACGCCAGCCATGCTGATGAGCATGTTGTAGATGCTAAAGAAAAACTAAATATGTTTGAAATAAAATTTAACCTTCTAGAAGATGATAATTTCCAAACCACCCTTTTCAGTTGTCTAAATCACCCCTCTTCAAGCTCATGTTCTCTTTCCAAATGCAAAAAGTACATGGACAGATAGGATGAGCTCTTCAAAAGAATAGATAATCTCACTAATATTGTTAAGAAATTGATATCTATGAGGTGTGTCATAGCATCCAAGAAGGTGAGAGAGCCATACACTCCTATAGTGGAGGTTAGGAAGAAAAAAATCAATTGGATGTATACTCTCAAATAGGAAATCAAGAAAAATTGCAAATCCTCCTTCATCAGATGTTGATAAAGTTCAAGTACCATTGAGGAGAAAGGTTTACATATACATGCTACTTGGCACCAATAGGTTGATTACTTTGAGAAAGTACAAGACTTTCAAGCATTCCCCAAGGTGCTTTATGATAAATTCACTTTCCTCCGTTAACTTTAAGATGATGACAGATATGTATGTATGGTATGAGGACAAGGTACGTTTTTACTTTTTACAACCTAATCTTCTAAGTTATCTTTCTTAACAAATTACCCATCTGTTGTATAGGTTGTAGTAAATTCGTCAATCTGTTAACATAAGTTCAGAGAAGCTATGCAACAGATAAGTCATCTATTGCAAAAATGTGTAATCTATTGCAACAAGTGGTCCATATATTGCATAAATTATAGAAGATGGGTAATCTGTTAACAAATTCAGAGAATTTATGCAATAGATTGATTATCTGTTACAATAAATTACCTATCTGTTGCATCATATGGACTATCTGTTGCAACAGTTGGTTAATTCATTGCATCTTTCCATTTTTTAGTTAATTACTAACTTATTTAAAAATTTTCTTCTTATATCACAACATGTTAATGAAATTCTCTGCCTCATAAGGGTAAGGCACCTTGCGTATAATGAAGCATTTGATCTTGGCAATAGGATAATGGACCTCAACTTCTACAATAATTTCAAGAGTAGGTATGACGTAATCAGTACCAAAGTGACAACTTTCAGTGGCCTAGATCTTGAGATGTTAATCTCACAGTTCAAATAGGATGAAGATATGATTAACTACGTTAGAGGAAAGAGGCCATTTACATACGATATGAGTTGAATTGGGAAAAAGAGAATTCTTACAGTCATAAACCTAGAAAAAGCATTTTGTAACTTTTGAGACCCTCATCTATAAGGGCACATTAATGCTTATGACAACAACTTACCATGCTTCGACGATTGGTATTTTTTTCGCAAGGTGCAACCACTATTAGATTTGCTCTCCAAATTGTTGGAGCAAAGTGACTTAATGAGTGACTTGCCAGAAGAAGTGCTAAAAAATGGACTTTTAATGAGTGACAAAAGAACCTTGAAAAATAACATAGGTGTCGCATGAGGGTCATACTCGCTTGCATATATCAAATGTTTGCTAACAAGCACCGAAATATCATTATCAAGGACCTTACTGAATGACAAAACTATGGTAAGGATGTAAGAGGTTTGGGCTGCTGGGATCCCATATCAAAGTTTGAAGCCCGTGTTTAAAAAAGAAAATGTAAAAGAATGATGACAATTTTTATTCTTAGTTTTTAACTTAATTGTATATTGTTTAAGTAATGACAATTTTTTTTATTTTCGTATGTTTGATGACAATTGTATTATTTTATCAAATTTGCAAACTTATGAATTAGTACAAAAAATAATTACTATTGCTTTAATTTGTTCTAATAGATGAACCATCTGTTGCAACAACTAGTCTATCTGTTGGAACAATTCAAACTAGTATGAAGACCTATTTGATGATTTACAACAAATGTTCCATATGTTGTAACAAATCCAGTATCTATTGCAACATTTGAATCTACTATTCCATTTCAATTTATAAGTTCAAATATAAGGAAAAAATATAATTCATAGGCAAAATAAAATAAATCAAAGCCTTTACAAATTACATTAAACAAATTAACAAATACATAAAATATAAAAATTTATTATGGGTACAAATGATAAATATTTACAATTTAAGTTTAGAAGCCAAAATTCCTAAGGAGAGAAGAGGTTATTACTTTGACAAGAATCAAGCTATAAGTATCTATTCAATATTGACTAGTTGTTCTTTATTCGATGGTGTGGTATTCAACTTTGATCGCCATGGATCTTTAATGTTGCTTACACACCAATTCTCAACCTTCACATCTCCATAATACCATAAAAGAATAGCATATCTTTTACGAAGTAATTGGGCATCAAGTCCATTATTTGGTATTTGTAATTCATCGCTCAAATACTCGGAGTAAGCTAATAAAAAGACTTCAATCCCTGCGATTGTAAAAATTAGATAATACATATATTTTAATTGATGTAAGTGTTGTGAAATTTATGAAACTAAATCATGATACTTACAGGCTACCAGTAGATTGTTGAGCAATTCCTTCAACATATTCTACATCAAATGAATTGTCCATTTTATCGTGGTATGCTTCCATCATCGACTAATTAGTATGAATCTTTTTGTCAGAAAAGACACTTAATTCAAATTAAGTAGGCAATATTAGCCAACTTTTGTATATCAGATGATGGCCCAAAATGTCTTCTTGCTGGCACCGAGTCATAAACTCGGATGCGTCTCTATTTTAGAACAACAACAGCCAAACACCCAATAGAATTCACAACCATAATTGATTGGGATGTACACTTTGTCCACCAAATGCCAAGGTAAGCCAGGTGAAATACTAAAAGATTAGATGATGTTGATTAAACATTCCTTATTTTGGAGAACTTCCAGCTATTGTTGACGAAGATCGTAGTCCTTATTGATGTAAACTTTGAACAAACTATTGCTTGTCGTGTATCTGTATTATTATTGTATTTAAAACTTAACCTTTTTTTGGAGGTAGTAAAAAATAACATCGATGTGCTGCATATATTATCAAACATTCGGATTACATAATAATAAAATTAATAAACAGATACAATTAAATAACCCATCATTCCAGCATGTTTGGGGATGTGACTCAAATTGAACCAATTCTTTATTTTGGGATGTGCAATAACAAAGTCGAACATATCAACAACAAGACCCGATTAGTTCTTTTTGTATTGCTCGTTACTTTATTTTCTGCAGGATTTATATGTGTTAATGTCATGTTTTTGCCAAAAAATTATATAAATCAATATTTTTAAAATGATTTCTGTACCTGTTGGCATGAAACTTTAATAGCTCATCGGCAATCTATTTTGAATAGGTGTTGATCAACTTTGTTAGTTTTGTTGGAGCCTCATCCGATATGTTGAACTCTTCAAACGGATAATTCTTTCGTTCTTCTGAACTGACAAACTTCACTTTTATTCCTCTTTGTAAGCAGTTGATGGATTATCAACTGAGTTTGTGATAGTATGCTTTTCAGCAGTTGCTTCTACTGTAACATCCACAAGGAAAAATAGTATTTTCAATGCTAATCACACAGATACAAACAAAAATAAATGAAAAAAGATAACTCATCTGTTGGAGGAAATCAAATAGGTTTTCATACTATTTTAATTTGTCCCAATAGATGACCTATCTGTTGAAACAAATAGGTCATCTACTGGGACAAATTAAAATAGGAGGAAGCCCTGTATGATAATTTCCAATAGATGACCCATATGTTGCAATAGATGACTCATCTATTGGAATAAACTAAAATAGTAGAATATCTTGATGTAATTTATCCCAATAGATGACCCATCTTTTGTAACATATAGGTCATCTGTTGAGACAAATTAAAATAGTTGGAAGACCGGTTTGATTTTCTCCAACAAATGAGACATATGTTGCAACTGATAATGCATCTGATGCAATAGGTTAGTCATCTGTTGTAATAGATATCTATATTTGTTTGATAATTTTCAGTAGATGTGTCATATGTTGAAATAGATATGTAGTCTGCTTGTTTGTTGGAACAGATGATAAATATTCACCTTTTTCACCTCATGCTGCTCTCTTGTGGCTCTTGTACATTGGTTAAAATTGCAAGACAAAGATAGAGGAGTTGCAATTTTTCTTTTTTGGATGCTTGATAATGCCTTGGAAATTTCTTTCCTTCTCTCCTTAGCTGCCTTAATCTCTAATGGAGTGTACATATATGAAATACTCTTTTATGTAATAACACCCCTCTTAGATGTTAATTTCTTTATAGAAGCAATTAGTACATTAATAGCCGTAATCACGCCATCATGTTTTGTCTTGCAGTTTTGATATTTGCATGCAAAACATTTATTAGGAGGGGCGGAATTTGTAAAACCAGTATGATTATAATCATAATACTTTGTTATTTTAAAAACTACAAGACAAGCATCATTTGACCCAACAACACCACCACTACCACTACCACCACCACCAACTTCATCACTACTAATACCATCAATAATAACAAGCCCACCCTCCAATTTTTTTTTGTGGTGGTTATTGCTCCAAACAATTCCTCTTTTATTCTATTAGTGACCTTAGGATCCAATAAAGTTTGCACAGACCGTAAAGTAAGAAAAAAAATGATATCTTCAACTCTTGATTGGTCGAAATAAGCCACAGATGCACAATCTAACATAAATTAGCACATATATTAAAATAATGATTAAATCATTTAAAAAATTATTAATTAAAATAAGAACTTAATTAGAATTATACTTACTGTTTCCTCTGGAGGGTTGAAGAGATCAATTAATTTTGCCTTTTTATCAGTTTTGTCCGACAACCATCTTAGGATTCTTGGACATGAAACTTCTTCCTGGTAGTTCACTTGTTGTCTGAGATAAGAAATGGCTTCAAATACCCAAGCCTATAAAATTACGCCAATAAATCAAAAGCATTATTCAATATAAATAAATGAATCATAAAAAAAAATATTTACCATGAAAGCCCATAGAAAGCAATATAAGTTGACTGTCTTTGGCATTAACAGAGTCAACAAATATTTGACAGTCATTTTGAAGCTTTCATAACCCCAAGGATAGCTGTTAAATGCCTCAAGATCCTCGAAGATCTTTATTAAACCAAGTTGTATGTTGTTGTTAACGTCTCTCTCCCAAAGAATATTATGTACAAAATAGCCCAAGCACAATGATTGTTTGTGCTTCTTTGAAAGTCTTTTACCTTTCAACTCTTCTATCAATTTTTTGTTTTTGAATCTTAGACCAATAAGGGACAACAAGACATCACTAGCACTTTACTTGCCTTTGACTTTTGATGTGTGGGGTGCTTTTTTTGGGGTTAGAATAGGTATCAGATGAGGAGGAGGATTATATTTTAGTCTAGTAACTATGGCAAACTCCTTCCAACCAAAATAAACTGGCATGACACAGTAATTTATTCATACCTCATCTATCTTATCATTTTTTTCATATATAAACCCATGCTTGAGAAGATCATACACCATGGTTATTGGGAAACGAGCATTATTGTTCTCTGGCAAATCAAGATATTGCCCAAAGCAACTGTCCTTGAAATAAGCATTCAACTTTTGGTCTCAAAGTATTTTTCTGAAGGTATCAAAAGATTTTCTCATAGATGACTTTACCACAAAATCACCAGTTCAATCTGTGGCATCATTGCACTGCATTCTCATAGGATAACTATCAATGCTGAAGGTTTTGACCAACTCATAAGTGGAAGAGCTATTAGCATTTGTATCATCTCTTTTGAAACTTTCCTCTTCCTTATGTTTATTTTTTTCTGCTTCTGATTGAGATATCACTTGTACAACAAACTCATAGAGTGGTGGATGTAGCCTAGCTTCTTCAGTTATTTCTTTACTTGAACTTGATTCATTTTCTTTTCTTTTAGGAGCCATAGTATCTAAAAATAAAAGAAAAATAAAAAGATTATAATTGATTAATGCATTGTTAAAAAAAAAGATAACTGTAAATCTAACAAGTACAACACTGTAAAATAATAGTTCCAACAGATTACTCATCTATTGCAATAGTTGAGTCATATGTTGCAATATATAACTAACCTGTTGCAACAAATGAGTAATATGTTAGAAACAATAAAAATAGTTTCAATACTGTTGAGACAGATGAATGATATGTCGGAAGAAATCAAAGTCTTGGATATATCATTTGTTAGACTAGCTATTAGAATTTCATCCAACAGATGGTTCTTCTGTTGCAATAGATAGTTCATCTGATACAATAAATGATTCATCTGTTGCAATGGATGATTCATCTAATGCAATTGATAAGCCATCTATTGCCAAAAAAAAACAAGTAGCAAGATTTTGTTCAATAGAACAACATCAATATCACCATTTAATATCAATACACCATTTTTATTGGGAATAAAAACAACCCATAAACAACAAATCAACCCAGCAACACAACAAATAACACAACATACACAATAAGAACATCAATATTGACCAACAACACCAACATTATTGTTTTGTTTGTACAAACACAAACAACAAAAATAAACTTCAAAAAAGACAATAAAAACCAACAAATAGAATCAAAAGTTTGACAACAAGAACTACTGTAACAAAAAAAAATCAAATTTCACTTTTTCAAGAGAAGAGAAGAAAATGCCACAAATTAGGGTTTTATTGAGTCCCCATTTCAAATTTAAGCAACAAATACTGAAATCGTTAACCCATACTAGAAAAGAAGTTAACTTAAGTTTCACTTTTTCTTCATAACTAAAAATCCCTAATTTTTACCTGTGAGAGTCAAAAAAGGATGATAAAGAACTCGAAGCTGTTATCGTCGGAGAATGTTGTCACATCAATTGATGATTGAAAATTGAAAATTGAAAAGAAACTCAAAACTATTTGTTGTTGGAGTTTGAATTTTTTGGGTATTAAAAGGATAAATTTTTAGAACTATTGGTAAGTTTGAGAGAGAAACTATCAGAGAAAGAGGAGAGGGAGAGACGGTTGATTTAGAGAGGAGAAGGGTGTGGGTTGTTTTGTATTTTTGAAAAGATTAGAAAGTTTTGAAAATATTAATTAAGTACACAATTAACTTAGTCAAGTTTCTTAATTATGTTTGACCTTTTAAGTTGGTCAATGTCACCAATCATTTATTCAAGACTTAAAAGACACCTTTCCTTCAATTTTCTCCAGTTTCTATGCTTATACATATTGTATATAATAATTAAATATTTTTTGTATGCATTATATTTGTCACAACCCAACCTATGGATTATGTAGGCACCTACCTTACACCAATCCTGGATAGGAGAACCCTTACTACTCAACCCTTCATTTAATATGAAAGTTAAAACAATTCATTTTCAACAACCTAATTCAATTAATTCATACATATATGATTCCAATTTAATAAATTTGATATGTAAAAGTAATGCGGAAGATAATCAATATGAATTTACAAAATTATCCTAAATCGTTACAAGAGCACTAGACAAGAAACAAGAGAATTCATCACACAATATCTATGCAGAATAGATAGGGAAGGAGTTGTTGCTAAGGGATCGTCTTCAATGCTATAAAAACCTCAATTGACCTATACCATGGTTATATCCTTGATTAGAGATATAGTAAGTGTATCATCACGACAAACGCAGGACTTTAGTAATAATGAACCTACTAGGATTAGAAACAAATAACATTAAGTAACAAATAGGGAGAGATCATGACATCAAGTAAAGTCTCGATTTATGATCCCAAGTTATGAATTCATTAATACCATATTTTAAACATCTCTATGACTTGTCCATTATTTAACAGTTTTGTATATATTTGTTCTTTGACCACCCACTCTAAATTATACCCTTTTATCCTTTATTAACTTATTATCCCAATTTCTACAACTCCCAACCCACACAAGGTCAGGTCTTCTCGATAATTCACTATTACAATGCACTAAGGGATTTACCATCACCAAGACATAGAATTCTAACAACCCTATAGGGAAGGACAATACCTATAATACACTCCCATAACTATATACTTAGAATAGTTAACGTTGAACTTAAATTAGGATGTGCCTTGGATTCACAGTGTGCTACTATATTTCATCAACACTACTAACAAACTGATCCACTTAATAAATCAACAATAATATATAAAGCACAATAGAACATCAAGACATATGAAGGAATGCATCCATGCAAGATGTGTGCATCATCTCTTTCCCTTCTTAATCTCATTAACGCCGCTTCCTACACCATTAACATTATGATTAATACCGATACCACTATCATCAACATCTACTAATCAATAATAACATCATGAACATAATGATTACAATCATCATCAACAATTATCATCTTCCTTCCATGACATTAAAGTGTATGATATTCAATACAATCAATAGTCACATGTATTGCCCAAAGCAAACACAATCATTGTTTCATATATAATCATAAAGACATCAATCTTAGTTACATACTAATCCATAGGTACATGCATTATTATAATCATTTATGTTGAACCCCTATAAGACCACAACAGTTCCATCTAGGTGTCATTACCAATCTTGTCATCCGCAACTCTTATTTATATTTTTGACATAACTTTCACATTTCTTCCTAAATACTTATATTGAGATTCTCGTGCTTGACCTTATAAATATTACCCTGGTTAGTCTATGTCTTTTATCAACTACTTGTCACGCCTACTGTCACTAGGTTGTCTCTCAAGTAATCCTACCCATTCATTTATGCTTGTAGACCTCTTAAAACTCTTTTAGACTGCCAGTAAGGCCTACTTAATTTTTATATTTTTGTAACCTTCCTTGTTTTAGGATGTAACTATCCAATTCACCAAGATCACCCTCATTCATACCCTTGCTTAATACCACTTTCATTTTTATCGTACCTAACCCCTATTACACTTCTGAGCCATTGTCTTCACTCAACTACTCAAGAGTATGATAGAGTTTTACTCATTTTATGCCATGAATAACACATCAACAAGGTAGAATTAAAATTTATCACATTATTAAAACCTACTAGAGGGTTATCATTTCCATCATTCCAAGCACTATGCCCGAAGGCCCAATACATGAGAACTACTGACACTACTATCCATGTTAGATAATTTATCCCAAGACTAATTATTACGATAAATAAATCATAACCTACTTTATAGATAAAATATGATGCTATTGATAAAAGATATTTGTCCTACAGGTTCTAAGCGTGGTGTTCCTCAAAATTGCCCTTATAAAGCTTGGCCTTTAGAATCTCATAATTATGGAGGTGGGTTTTATTTTGAATATTTTTATGGGAAAAGGGTGACTATAGAAGGTTAAATCAAAAGAGGGTTTTCAAATATCCTAGGCTGGTTACTGCCGGGTTCTATTACAATGATAGGCCACAAACCAGCCTAGTTCTCTTAGTGGGCCTTTTGGCCTAATGACTTCAGATCTCGTTTTCTCCATGAAATAATTTTTCTGAGTCCATTTAGAGTATTTTATTTGTCATAAAATATTTTTGAGGTGTTTCACACATAATGACATTTTGAGTCATTACAATATACAACCTTTAACTATAATAATTATATAATTTTAATCAAAATCTTATACATATACATATTATATATAATAATTGTATAGTTTTTACACATATTATATACTATAACAATCCTTATGATTGTTTCCACTTTTGTACATTTTGACCATTTTACCCTTATAAATAGTTGCTTTATAACATGTATGGTATGCATGAGTGGGTGATATGGTTTTTGAGGTAGTTGGTAGATAAATATGTGCATTTTTAATTTTGAAAGATTGTATATGGTTGACTTTTGTCAATATCCATAGAAGTTGAGATCATACCAATATTTTGTCAATGCCATCAAATTTAGATTATGATTTTTAGGTTAGTAGGACTATTGTTTGAGTCTCGAAATATTCCAATAAATTTTAGAAGAGTTTCTAAGTTTTGTTAGCTGGAAACTTAAGAGAGTTGATCAAAGTCAACATTCAAGGTTAGAAAGGTTATCTTGAAGTTTCAATGATTCCACTAGATCTGGAGGATGATTTTAGTCTAGTTAAAGGTTAAGTATAGTTCTCGAGACTTTTGGATAAATTTTGAATTACTTAGAAATTTGAAGAATTCTAAGTTAAGAGTTGACTTCGATTAATATCTGATCAATATGTCTTTGTTTGGGTATTTTGATGATTCCATCAGGTCTAAAATATGTTTTATAACTAGTTTAGACAATTGATTTGTATCCGAGAGGTGTCAAATGAGTTTTGGATACTTGTTAAGAGTTTTGAGTTTACGTTATTGAGATTTAATAGTACCATATGAAGAAAATAAGATACACATGGTGTTTAAATGAAACCATTAGATCTGTATCAAAATTTTAGAACCAAAGCAAAAATAATGACATATTTCAAGTTTGATGAGGAAGTTATGCCCATTGTATTGATGTTTATCATGCGGGTGCATCATCAGTACAATAAAAAAGATCACCTATAGCTCCCAAGTGAGAAATTTGGTTTGTAGGTGTAATATTTTGGTCGTGGTGTGAGAAATGATTTACAAAAGAAGAAATAACTAAAAGTCATAAACCGCATCAATTTCATACTTTTTATATTTTTCAAACAAGGAAATGTTACGTATTATAGGTAATAAAATTTGAGTCAAAAAGATAATACATAACTCACTATGATGTTGCAATGACTTCTTGATTTATTTCCCCCTTTCATGCCTTTGTTAGTCTTTAATCATCTCTAAAGGGACAGAAGTCACCTTAGAGTTAGAATCTGTTGTGATCTTAGAGCTATTGACCCTACTTTGAGATAAGAAAATATTAAAACAATCATTTTATTTGATTTCAATATGTGAGTTTTACAATCTCTATGAATCCTCTAATTCACCATTTTAAATATAAATTCAAGGGTGTTCGAGCTTGATCTTGAATTTAAACTTAATTTGCAGACTTGATGGATTTGATCTCAACTTGTGAATTTGGATTTAAGTGCCTTTGAGCTTGATCTTAAATATTTATGTTGATCTTGAGTTGTGTATGATTTCAATGCTTGATTTGTAGCTTGTAGAGAAATCTATAATGTTTGATCATGAGCTCTCTCTTGTATTTCATTAGGATTGTTGATTTCTTTTCTAAATTATGAGATCGCTATTTATAGTTGTAGGAGGGAAGAGTTATTATGATAATGAGATTCTTTTGGTCAATCAGATTTAAGTAACAATAGTGACATTTGATTGGTTGGAGCATGTCAACTTGTACACGTGGTAAGTTTTCATTGGCGTTGAATTTAATTGGCATATTGCATCATTTTGACATGCGACATGATCGTATTGTCTGCTTCACTTGACTTGGAATGCCATGCCATTTGATGTATAGAACCCAATTGGGCCTCTAGAATAAGATGATAATTTGGGTTTAGCAAAGTGGGTTCATCATTTGTGGCCCAAATTAGTGGACTAGACCTACAAAAATTGAACCTTAATTAGATCCATATTTGTTTGCGCTTGAATAATTTATCCCATTATAATAATATGCAATATTTACTTGGACTAATATATTTAAATTTTGTATGATCACAAATTTCCCTACTTCAAGACTTGTCGGAGTATTTAAATTTTTGAAGATTGGGCTTGACGTACTAATTTGATGTCTTAATGACAATTTATCATGAACCAATGCATGCCATACCAAATGAAAACATACTTGACCTGAATTAAAACTTTGTTTACATTTTATGGGTGCCTTCTTTTTTAGTTTTTATTTTCTTAATTCTTAATTTGGGTGAAAATCAATAATGGAAAAGGTGGGATTTTGACCGTAGCATTTAATATCCAAGGAATTTCCCATTTGTTTGTAACTAGAATTACAAATGGGGTTCTCCTATTTCCATTTTCTTGTGTATCCCAATAAATGTTTTCTCTACGAGAATAAAATTCTTTAACTTACTTGCCGCTTGACTTCAACTGGATTTCCTTCCCCAACTAGGACTTGTCATATGCCACTGGATACTTTTCAATTAAAATTGAAATAGGAGTTTGCCACCTTAATTTTTTCTCTTTTTGGAGTGATTAGGACAATCTTGTTGCCTTACTCTCTCTATAAATACATATGATCATCCCCTAAGATTTTCAAATCAGGTTGTTGTACCTCAGGAACTGCAATGACGTCATTACCTTCAGATTTGGTTGCTTCATGGTAAGCTTCTGCTTTGGCTAAAAAAATTAATTATTAATCATGGAATTTGTAGTGTTTTTCAATCACGTTTTTGTACAAGAGTAATTCTTATTTTTTTCAAATAAGATCTTGTTTTCTCCTCTTTTGGTTATCCGCAACGTGACATGTATGCTTCCAGATTCTGAAAAAGGATAAAAAATTGATCTTCCAAGTAATAAAATCCCCCTTTCTTTGGATTTCTTCAGTTTTTTGTCACCCAAATTCATATTTGATGACTCATAGATTTTGATTTAGTGTAACTTATGAGTGGAAGTTGATTGACATGGATCAACTTTTGACAATTTCTTATCTTTCCAGTAGGCAGCAAATTTGAGGGAGGAATTAAATCTATCTTTGAGGATTGAGATGTTCTTGTACTTAGGTAATATCCTTTTTTTATATTTTTTCTTTGTTTCTCTTTTTTTCTTTTTTTTTTGTAGGGTTGAAACAAATACCAATATACAATAATCGGCTTAAGGCATGAGAGTCTAACTTCACCTTTGACATCTTAAGACCTAAAAACTTTGACTTGAAGTTTAGTTTCAATGCAACAATCAGCTTAAGGTATGAGATTTTAACTTTTCCTCTATTATCTTAAGACTTGAAAAGTCTTAACTTTTCCTCTGTTACCTTGCGACCTGAAAAGTTGAAGTGCTCAGCTTGCACAATGTAAGTGGAAATGATCCATTAGTTAATGAACACCGTTCTTTGTGCCAGAGTTTTTTAAACCAGTTAGATGAAGTGATCTAGAGTCTTTTAATTGTCTTTTCCATACTACTTCCTTTTTCTAAAACACTAGCGAGAGATCTTTCTCTTTTTAGGGATGAAGATCTAAAAATTGGGGCTGATGCAGACGACACATGTTTGTTGCCCCATCAGGCTAGCCTTTCTTCTTATGACAGCTTCAATCTTCTGTAAGTAGCATCGAGGATTCTTTGTACCTTACCAAAGAACTTAGAATCCGCAGCCTTAGAGGCAGTCGATTGAGAGTTGACCTTCTTAGAAGTCATTTTGCCGTTCTTGGACTTTGATATTGAAAAAGTTGAGATGAGAGTAGAAATTGTCCTATTGGGCCTGCCAGAATTTGTAAATAATAAATTTGAGTCGAGAAAATAATAATTGGGATAAGAAAATATTATAATAATTATTTTATTAGATTTCAATATGTGAGTGTTACAATCTCTATGATCCTTTTATTTGCCTTTTTAAATATAGATTCAAGGACCTTCGATCTTGATTATAAATTTAATGAATTTGAACTTGATGGATTTGATATGGACTTCTGAATTTGGATTCAAGGGTCTTGAAGCTTGATCTTGAATCTTCATCTTGATCTTGAGTTGTAACAATCCTTAGTAGCCAGTGTAGGTTAGAGATGTCTACCTTCCAGTTGAGGGTTAACAAAGTGTTTACCCGCCAGTTGAGGGTGACACATATCTCATTAGAGCACCTTTCAGTTGAGGGAGACACATGTCTCATTAAAGCATATTCCAGTTGAGGGTGACTCATTAGTCCTTTGGGAGACTAGTTTATTAGATCCACACAACCAATGTTTGTACCTGTGGCACGGTAATAACACCCTTCCAATTGGGGTTACAGGTTGGACCCTGATTAGCTAAGACTGGGGCATGTCGCTTAGATAATACCTCCCACAATCTCACTGCAGTATTCATTATATTTTTAGTTCAAGTTTGCATTGACCAAGTATATCGATCCTTAGTTATTCAGTTATATAGATTACAATCTTTCAAATTATGGATTATATTAGAAACATATTTATACTTGGTCTTATAATCTCAGATATTACTTGTTTATGCATTCATGCACAGTTACCCATGTATTTCAGCTAATCCTCATCTCATATAAAGTACATTCAAAGTACTAACCACATACTCTTTTTTGCGCTATGATGCCTTATATCATAGGTTTGGAGGCTAAGTTTCTCGATCGCAGTTAGACAACTAGCGTTACTCATAGCCATAGTGGTGAGTCTTTATCAATCGAGGGCATATTATCTCTCATTCAGTACTTCAGTATTTTATTATGTTCAGTCAGTCTGAGTTAGTTGGGGGACTGTTCCACCAACTCCTCCGTCAGTTAGAGGCTTTCAGATAATTAAACAGTTAGTTAGATAGTTATTCAGTTTATCAATCCTTTCAGCATTATCAGTTGTTTTAAATCGACAGTTATCTTTCTCTATTTCACCAGATTCTTCAGATTTATGATTAAATCACATTTTAAGTAATCAAATTTGTATTACTTTAGTAGTTTATCTTCCGCATACATGTATGATTATTATTTTATTCAGTACTCATAGCAGGTACCAGCTCATGGGTTAGCTTGTGATCACTTATAGCATAAGCACCATTGTCGTGACTGGGGGTAGGCCTCGGGCCATGACAAAAGTTAGTATCAAAGCTAAAGGTTTTTATAGTGTCCTATGGTGTCTGAAAGCCACGTTAAGTAGATTCTTGTACATGGGTGTGAAGCCTGCCACACTTATGGACGAGAGGCTACGAGATATTTTAGAAAAAGTTTCCCTTCTTTTAGTATTCATGTTGTGTGAAGGAGCATGAGATATATTTAAACTTTCTTTTTAACTCATTCTTTATTTTGTTTATTGACCATGCCTCCTAGAAGAAATAATGAAAGAAGGAATGGGGACCAGCCTGCTCCCCCGCCTCTTCAGTCCCCTAAATGAACATGTCTCTCACGCCGAGTTCAGAGCTATTTTTACAGCCTTATACCATTTAGTAGTTACTCAGAACAATTAGCAAGCTGTTGCTCAATCCAATCCAATAACAAATACTGCTGTAACTAGAATTTGGGATTTCACCCGAATGAATCCCCCTTTGTTTTAGGGATCCAAGTATGAGAAGGATCTATAAGAGTTTTTGGATATGCGCAAGGTGGCTGATATCATGGGCACCACTTAGAGTGAGAGTGCAGAGTTGGCTACATATCAGTTTCAGAATGTAACTCACACCTGGTTTAAGCAGTGAAAGGAGGACTGTGGTGCTTATATAGGGCCTGTTGAGTGGGAGAAGTTTTCCATGACTTTTCTTGATAGGTTCTTTCTATTAGAGTTGAGAGAGTCTAAGATTTAGGAGTTTATTCACTTGAAATAGGGCGGTATGAGTGTGAAGTAGTACTCTCTTTAGTTTACTTAGATGGCGAGTTATGCTCCCAATGTTGTGGCTGACAACAGGTTTAGAATGAGTAAGTTCGTGTTTGGTGTAGCTGATAGTATGGTTAACGAGTGTAGGACTACTATGTTGATTAAGGAGATTGACTTATCTAGACTTATGGTTCATGCTCATCAGATTGAGAAAGAAAAACTTAAGGAGAAAGAGAGAGAGAATAAGAGGTTCAGAATAGGTAGTTTTAACTTCTCCCAGCCAAGGTTAGAAGGTAGTATCTGTTCTCAGTTCCTTCATAAGGTTTTATCCCTAGCTCTATCTTTAGCTAGTGCGCCAGTGCCTAAGTTCAGGCAAGATAGTCGGGATAAGGCGCAAGGCTCTAAGTCTAAGGGTAGTGTGAACAATGGTCGCACTAATCCGCTCTGCTGAAAATGTGGCCAACATCATTAGGGTGTGTGTAGAGTTGGTAGTGATGTGGGTTTTGGATGTGGCAAGCCAGGCCACAGAGTCAGAGATTGCCCAAAGGCTAGTCAGCAGGATCATTCCCATCGTCCTCCAATTCCAGCCGGTCGCCCAACTTAGCAGGGTGCCACTTTCAGCGCAACTAGTGGGCAGCATCAGAACAGGTTGTATGCCCTCCAGACCCGACAGGATCAAAAAAGTTCTTCAAATGTAGTTAAAGGTACGTTGCAGGTCTTTTATCTCCATGTTTATGCTTTATTAGACCCCAGAGCTTCACTCCCTTTTGTAACCCCCTATATAGTAGTCGATTTCAGTGTTAGTCCTGAATCTTTAGTAGAATCTTTCTTAGTGTCTACCCTAGTTGGTAAATCTATTATAGCTAGATGGGTATACAGAAATTACCCAATTATAGTATCTCAAAAAGTTACCTCAGTTGATCTTGTAGAGTTAGATATAACTGATTTTAATGTCATTCTCAGCATGAATTGACTCTACTCATGCTATCCGTTAGTTGATAAGAAAAATAGAGTCTTTCAGTTTCAGTTTCCTAATGAACCAGTCATTGAATAAAGGGGTAGCACCGCTGTACTTAGGGGTCAGGTTGTTTCTTATCTTAAGGAAATAAAAATGATATCGAAGGGGTGCATGTACTATCTTATGTGAGTCAAATACTCTAGTTCTGAGACTCCAAGTCTCGAGTCCATTTCAGTAGTAGGGGAATTTCCAGATGTGTTCCCTGAAGATCTTCCTAGAGTTCCTTCTAAAAGGGAAATTAACTTTGGAATAGATCTCCTTCCTAATACCAAACCTATCTCTATTGCATCATCTAGAATGGCTCCAACTGAGCTTAAGGAGTTGAAAAATAGGTGAAGGATCTCTTAGTTAAGGGATTCATCAGGCTTAGTATTTCCCCATAGGACACTTTAGTCTTGTTTGTGCGTAAGAAAGATAGTTCTCTCAGAATGTGCATCTATTGCCATCAGTTGAACAAAGTCACAATTAAGAACTATCCTAGCAAAGAGGTAAGGTTATAGCCTATGCCTCTAGACAACTTTAACCCCATAAAAAGAACTATCATACCCATGATCTTGAGTTGGCAACTATTGTTTTTAGCTTACAAAGTTGGAGGCATTATCTTTATGGGGTTCATGTTGATGTATTCACAGATCTTAAAAGTTTACAGTATGTGTTCTTGAAGAAAGATTTGAATCTTTGATTTAGAAGGTGGCTTGAGTTGTTAAAAAATTATGATATGAGTGTGTTGTATCATCCGAACAAGGCATATGTTGTGGCAAATGCCCTGAGTAGATTATCTATAGATAGTGTTGCTCATGTTGAAGAGGAAAAGAAGAAGTCAGTCCTGGTGGTTCATCAGATTGCTAGATTAGGTATTCGGTTGGTTGAATAAGATGAAGGTAGTGTATGGGTTTAAAATGGTTTGAAATCTTCATTAGTTGCTAAAGTAAAATAAAAGCAAGATAGGGAGCCCAGTATGGTTAAGTTGAAGGAATCAGTCATAGATCAGAAAGTAGAGATTTTCTCCCAAGGGGGAGATAGTGTGTTACGTTGCCAGGGTAGGTTATGTGTTCTGTGTGTTGATGGTTTAAGGCAGCAAATTTTAGCTGAAGCACATAGTGCTTGGTATTCTATTCATCTAGGGTCCAATAAGATGTACCGTGACTTATGGGAAATCTATCTATGGAATGGTACAAAGAAGGATATTATAGAGTTTGTGGCTAAGTATTCAAATTGTTAGCAGGTTAAAGTTGAGCACCAGAGGCCTAGTGGTATATTGCAGGAGTTCAGTATCCCCACTTGGAAGTAGGAAGTGGTGAACATGGATTTTGTGATGGGTTTGCATCGTACACGTCGTCAGCATGATTTGATATGGTTTATTCTTGATAGAATGACCAAATCAGCTCATTTCTTCCAAGTTCATACTTCTTACTCAGCTGAGGATTACGCTAGGATTTATATTACGGAGTTAGTTAATTTGCATGGGATTCTATTATTTATCACATTAGATAGGGGTATTTAGTTTGCCTCTTACTTTTGGAAGGCTTTTCAGAAGGGTCTTATTAACCAAGTTCATCTCAGTACAACTTTTCATCCTCAGACAGATGGTCAAGAAGAGAGACCATTCAGACCTCAGAAGACATGTTGAGAGCATGTGTTATTGATTTTAAAAGTAGTTGGGATGAACACTTACCTTTGATTGAGTTTGCTAACAATAATAGATATCACTCCAGTATTCAAATAGCTCCATTTGAGGATCTCTATAGTAGGAGATGAGATTTCTCATTGGTCAGTTTGAAGCAGGTGAGGCTGCAATGATAGGGCAAAATTTAGTATTTGATGCAATAAGAAAGTTCAATTAATTAGGGAGAGGCTGAAGACAGCCCAAAGTCATCAGAAATCCTATGCAGATGTAAGGAGAAAAGATCTTGAGTTTGAGGTAGGTGATTTAGTTTTTCTAAAAATCTCGCCCATGAAGGGAGTGAAGAAATTTGGCAAGAAGGGGAAGCTCAGCCTCGATATGTAGGTCCTTATAGAATCTTGAACCATTTTGGGAAGGTAGCTTATGAGCTAGAGTTTCCTGTAGATTTTGCATTAGTGCATCCAGTGTTTCATGTTTCTTTTATAAAGAAGTGTATTGGTGATTTTGCTATAGTTATTCCTCTAGAAGATATAGATGTTTAGGATAGTATCTCCTACGAAGATTTCCCAGTTGAGATCCTTGATTGTCAGATTCGTAGACTAAGGAACAAAGAAGTTTCTTTAGTTAAAAATCTATGGTAGAATCAGTCCACTGAGGGAGTTTCTTGGGAAACGAGAGAAGATATGTGTACCAAGTACCCTCATATTTTCTCTGAAAACTCAGACTCAGCTTGAGTTAACAGTTTTCCCTCAATTAATTCTTTTTCATTCTCAGTTCCACCTATATATATATATATATATATATAAATCCTCCTGTTATGCATGCATTCTCGAAATCAGTCCAGTTCATGTATCATGTTTCAGACTCAATTATGTAATCATGTTCCCAGTCATGCATGTTTAGTATGTGATCTCAGTTGCCTTAGTTCCGTTCTCTCAGTATAACCAGTCTTATTCGAGGACGAATGTTCCCAAGGTAGAGATATTGTAATACCCCGTACAAATCTTAGCTCAGTTCAGCTTTCAGTTACATGCATAAGGGGCTTAAGTACTGAAATTTGCACTATGTGTTGGGGACTTAGTCATTTATAAGACCTCTAACTTTGAGGATTTTTATTTTGGTCTTCCCAACCTAGAGATATTGGTTTTTGAGTGGATTCATGTTCAGTGGTGTAAGAAGTATGTCTCGGAGAAGTTCAGATTTTTTGGACGAGGTTTAGGACATGTTTGGATCATGAAACCAGTGGGTCATTGTGAAAAACCGATGTCGCGGATCTATTCCCGTTCTTATGCATACCGCATCAGAGTGAGGGAAATGAACAACCAAAATAGAACTGCATCACGGTAAGCCTGTTGCGTCCAATTTTGAATTTAAATGACTGAGGGGTAATTGGGTTATTTCCCCCTCAACCCAATCACTCATATCACGACTTAGGGCATCAATTAGGGCTTTATTTTCCCATCTTCTCTAACTTTCCTCTCAAGAAAACCCTTTCCTTCCCCTAAGAACAAGAATTCAATTCCTTTCTCCCTAAGAAATCAAGAATTCTAGTTCCCCAAGTCCAAAAGCCTCCAAGAAAGCATCAAGATTAGTATTTTCCTTCCAGGTTAAGAAGCTTAATGCATATGGGGTGTTTTCATGGGTCCCTTTCACCCATGGAGCCCAAAAGCCTTCTTTCAATTAAAGAATGGATTTTCTATTATTATGGTATTTTATATTTCTTAAGATGGGTTTAATTAATGTTTTCATGGTGATTTTAAATTCAATTCAGCCTATGTATTATACCATGCAAGATTTTATTTCCTCATGCTTTGAATTTCAGTTTCCCATATACTATTTCAAGTGAATTCTATGTTAGACCCCTAAATTTGGACTTATAGTCATACAGTCATGTTGTTTCCCCTATTTAAAGCATTCCAATGTTTAAATTCATGATCCCTACATGTTTGAAGGAATTTCTATGCTTATGGGTTTTGAACCATGATCCTTTACTATAGTTTTTAAGCTTGTTATTGCATTCAGTGATCATTTAGTGCTGGTGGGTTATGAATACCTGATACCTAAGAGTTTTTACATGAATTCAGATCATTTCAGTGATGATTCAGTTAAATTGTGAATTCTATTACTTACTCAGTTGGTCTAATCATGATGAGCACTAGAAGTTACGAAATCTAGTTCAGTCAAGCTTAGTTTAGTTTAGTCCCAGTGTCAGTTCAGTTTGGAGTAGGATTCAGCACTAAACAAACTCAGGGATGAGTGCTCACCTAACATTATAGGGTATGACCCTTATTAACAATTCTAGAGTTACTGAACAACATAGCCAGTGTAGGTTAGTGATGTCTACTTGCCAGTTGACGGTTGACAAGGTGTTTACTTACTAGTTGAGGGTGACACATATCTCATTAGAGCACCTTCTAGTTAAGGGTGACTCATTAGTCCTTTGGGACAATAGTTTAGTGGATCCACACAGCCAGTGTTAGTACTCATGGCACGGTACTGACACCCTTCTAACTGGGGTTACAGATTGGACATCGATTAGCTCAGATTGGGGCATGTCGGTTATATGATACCTCCTATAGTCTTATTACAATATTCAGTATATTTTTATCTCAAGTTTGCATTGACCAAGTGTATAGATTCTCAGTTATTCAGTTATATAAATTATAAATTATCTTAGAAATATGTTTATACTTGGTCTTGCAATCTCAGATATTACTTTTTTATGCATTCATGCACAGCTACCCATGTATTTCAGCCAGTCCTCATCTCATATACCAGTACATTCAAAGTACTGACCACATACTCTTCTTACACTATGATGTCTTATATCATAAGTTTGGAGGCTCAGTTTCTCGACCGCAGTTAGACAGCCAGCGTTACTCAGCAATCATAGTGGTGAGTCCTCATCCATCGAGGACATATTATCTCTCATTTAGTACTTCAGTATTTCATTATGTTTAGTCAATAAGAGTTAGTTGGGGGACTCTCCCATCAACTTCTCAGTCAGTTAGAGGCTTTCAGACAATCAGGCGGTCAATTAGATGGTTATTCAATTTATCAGTCCTTTCAATATTATTAGTTGTTTTAAATCGATAGTTAACTTTCAGTAATTCACCAGATGCTTCAAATTTGTGATTGAATCACATTTTTAGTATTTAGATTTGTATTACTTCAGTAGTTTATCTTTCATACACATGTATGATTATTATTTTATTTAGTGCTCACAGTAGGTACCAGCTCATGGGTTAGCTTGTTATCACTTGTGATCATAAGCACCATTGTCGCAACTGGGGGGTAGGCCTCGGGTCATGATATATATCTAGATTTATCATAATTGTTTTCCATTTTTGGTTGATGCTATAATATTCCCTGATCAACATAGCATATTTGTTTCTCTAAATAATCCACATTATTTCCTCCTAAAATAAACAAATCAAGTGTATTCAAATTCAATTTGAATATTTCCTCTCTTTTATAGAATATCTTCATTCCAGAATAATTAATATTCTTGAACTCTTTTTTTGTTAAGTTGTACAAGCATGAGAGTTTTTCTAGAGGCAACCCAAGAGAATTTTAAGATCCTTGCCAGTTCACCTTAGATCTTGATTTACAGTAATTTGAATGTAAGACATATACATTTTCTTGATTTTGGACTTTGATCACTTTGAATATGGACTCTTTTGTGTACTTGATCTTCAAATATATCTTGATGCTTCATAATTGTTGGACCTTCCTTAAGGTACAATCAATATTGGTCGTTTTCCTTTGAAGAATATTTCCTTTAATGAGAATGTAGTAAATATGTCATGACTTGATTTATCAAGTCATGATGGCACCTACCTCAATCTGCTAGAAGGTAGGCCAAGCCATAGCCCAGAACGACAAAAACTGGGCTAATAGGCGGAAGTTAAAGGAAAACAAGAAGGAATCAACAAAACCAATAAAATTAGGTGGAATTAGAAAGGATATACAAACATAATACTGTATTAGTGAGGGAAGAGGACAAAATCTGCAAAATAAATCCCTCTAAAGACCTGGTAAGGTCAACACAAAGAGCCATTAGGACCAAAAGGAAGAGTACTAGACAATATATAAAATATATATGTATGCACAGTAGTGTCAAAAATATAAAATACTATAACTAATGTAAATGGAGGAAGATCATCTTTAGATTCTATAAAGTTCACCCCCTCTCCAAGTTAGTACAAGGCCCAAGGATAATATCAGAATTGATGGATTATACTCAGATATGCATTATGGAAAAGATGTAGAAGTTTAGTGTGAGTACCAAAGAAATGGGCACTCAGTAGGCATCCTTGGCTGACTGAGCTAAAATACAATAAAAAATAAATATAAAGTGCTAGAGTGTAAGCTAAGTCAATAGTAAAAGGATAGAAATGTAAGTATCAAGCTATGCTAGGAAAATGTAATAAATGAAATATATAACTTGACAATAAAAGTGAATGACTAACTACAACCTAATTGGGCGCCCATAAGGCACACATAGGATGTGAAATAATCCTATAGATCCCCTCACAAGATCGGTGGGTGCAAAAAAGACAAATGATAACGTAGAAATCATAAAAAACCTTAACCACACCAATCTCGAGTAACTTCCCATCCCCAGATCCATAATAATAGCATACACCAGGCTTGAACTGGCACTAGTAGATAATAATGAGAGGCTAGATATCAGGCTCAAATTAAAAATACTGCAAAGTAAAAAGAGTCCAAATAATTCATATAAACCGTTAGAACTCCCATACCAGGACCAAGTGCCACTGTCAGAAATCTTAGCAATAACATAATCCATACCAAAACAAGCAGACCATAGCCATAAAATGATGACAAACTCAAAATAAAACTCATAAATAACCGATCATATCATTAATACATAAAACTATAAGGAGAAAATCATGACCATAAATCAAACTGCCATACACGTGACAAAACTTATGATAGTAGTAATAGAGCACATGCAGAACTTGAACCAGAACTGAAATATAAGTATAAATAAACATATAGATATCTAAGTGTGGAACATCCAATAAAATTTCAGGGTCTCCAACTTACTCTCAGCATATTAGATCACTAAGTCAAATGTCTAGTTGTAAAACCTACTAAGGTCCGATGGGTTCCCTTCCTAAGTCAAAGCATGGTGGGTAAAGGTCAGGTACTATCCTACCCGGAGAAAGAAGATTAATAGGTGAATAGCTAGTTCTAAGTAAAAACTAACCCCAAGAAATAGCCTAAAGTATCCTATCAAGCGTCTAACTAGGCCTAAAGGAGCTTTATTTCTATCATTCTACCTAGAAGAGTATGGTGTGGCCCATGATAGGTATCGATAATACACCTGAGGTAGAACCTACCTAAGTCTAGTCTAAGGCTTCCCAATCCTATCCTAAGGTACTATAATTACTAATTTTAGTCCTAAAGGATGATAATACACTATATTAAAGGTAAATAGGCCTAGATTTGAGCAAAAAGGGGGCCTAACCAACTAAAATAATAAAAATATGCTAAAGGCCATAACTAGATAAACTATAAACAAAAAAAATAGCATAATATTATGCTAATATCATAATTAAGATCAATCTAAAAGAAGGGAAAACCTAGCTAACCTGATGCCGTTGAACGTTCGTCGAATCTTATAAACTAGAGCTTTTCCCTTCTATAAAGCCTCCAAGAGTTAACATGCTAGAAAAATAATGATCTATGCATCAAGATGATAAAATAGATATCTACATTGTATATAAATGCCCCAGGTCAGAACTCAGACTAAAAATTCCATGCAGGGTTCAATTTGTAGAAGAATTATGATATTGAACTATCATGACATGATATGAGCCAATGGTATTAACCTATTAATACCTATAATTAAAGGCCGACACAAAGGTATTTCATACATGATTATTTCAAGGATGCAAGGACACTCTTGGAGGACCCCTTTTAAGCACCCAAGCGTACAATACCACGTGCAGATGGTAGCTTGGAGTTAAGAAAGTCATTAGAGAGGTTGTTGGGGAGGCAAGAGGAACTAGATGACATATTGGAGTGACATACACCCAAAAATAACCCAGCAGATGGAGATATGCCCCAATAGATGAGAGGGCATGTGATTTGTGCACTGACATACGGTAGCAGGTAGCCCATCTGCGTAGGTGAATGCCCTAATTTGTTGAAATATATCACTTTTGGGACCATCTTTGTAATAAATGGCTCATGGATATAAATGTAGTGTTTTCTAATTTTTTTCCTTAGTTTTTCTTGAATTATGATAAAATATACACTTGAGAGTGTGAGTGCTAGGATTAGCTCATTTTGAACTATCATTTTGAAATGTTGGTTTCTTGGGAGATTGATTCCCTCATGGTATAGGTAAGATATGGTGCTTGTAGGTATTTGTAAGGGAGGTATTAGTATTTGGTACAATCTTCGATTGTCCTTTCTCATATCCTCTGGTGTCTATCAAGCTATTTTTATTTTCTTGAATTTTGATTCTATTATTTCTTTTAGTTTTTGTGTTTGTTTTGTCTTTTCATATTGTTCCTTATAACAACGTCCCAATAAGCTCAGCAAATTTGAGATCAAAATAGTTCCAAACCAGCCCAACAACATTGAGAATTTAAGAAAAAAATTCAGGGGAAATAAGCTAGACTTGAGTGATATTTACGAAGATAGCGACGATAAAAAACCTATCGACATGCCTCCATGCTAATCTCTCACTCAAACACTCGATTTCTTTACAAATTTGAAGCTTGTTTGTTCTAAAATGGAGGTTTGTACTTAGGAACTAATCTGAAAATGATGGAGGGATATACATACATACATACATATATATATACATACATATATATATACACACACATATATATATGTATGTATGTGTGTATATATATATGTATGTATATATATACATACATCTATGTATGTGTATAGATATATACACATACATATATATATGTATGTATGTGTATATATATATGTATATATACACATGCATATATATATATATGTATATATATATATACATATACATATACATATAAGTATATATATATAAAACATATCAGAGATGGCCATTTTAGAGGCTAAATAAATGCTAAAGCGCGCAAGAGGACGTTTTAGGCTGGCCAAGCTTGGCTAAAGTGTTACAACATCTCTAAAGTGGATTATGCTAAATCAGATCCCAACCGCTAAAGATGGAACCACTAAGCGGTCCTCTGGCCGCTTAAGCAGCTGCACTAGAAAACCATGTACTATCCAAGTTCAACAAATTCCAACGAACTTCGACTGGGTGCTTGGGATTAGTTTGGAAACCCGTGCTCATAAACAACTATGCAACCATACAAAATTTGTGTTTCAAACTCAACGTCTCCATTAAAATTTTCATCTAGTGTTATTTTGATAAAAAGTGGGTCGAACACCCCAAAATGAATCCGGAAGCCTCAAGGCCAAGACCAATGGTTCCTCTAGCTTAAAATAGACCCTCTAGAGTTGTTGAGATGGTCAAAAATGGCATCCGAGGCTGTTTGCTTATGGTTTTGGCTCGAGACCCATTCTTTATCTTCAAACACTCCAAAGCAAGGATATGGCCATAAAAGCCAAACGAATTGCTGGTAACCAAACTGTCAGTCCTAGTAACTCATATATGACTTGAGGCTACTATAGAAAAGCTATAAGTGCAGATATAGAGCACCAAAACCAAGGAAATAATATAAAGGTCATTACAACATCCACTACTAAAAGGAATTTTGTCCGAAAAAGTAAAGGGTAAAGAATTATCTGAAGGCTTGAAAAGGTAGGGATACTGGGTCCGTATATCATGCTTGATTTTTCAAAGTTGCCTCCTCAACTTGATGGTATTGCCACTGAACCTTAACTACATTAATATCTCTAGAGTGCAATCTTCCGACATATCTGGCTAAAATATATACAAGCTCCTCAACAAAGGCCAACCTCTAATCCAATTGCACCAAGTCACATTAGAGCATGTAAGACTCATTTGGAATGTAGAGCTGCAACAATGATATAAGAAATACTAGATGGATGGCTAAAAAGGCTGGAGGAAAATCCAACTCATGGGATGTCTCCCCAACTATCCGTAAGATATCAAATGGTCCAATACTCCTGGGATTGAGCTTGTTCTTCCTCCCTAACCTTTTCATACCCTTTATGGTCGATACTCATAGAAAGATCGATCACCTACTCTAAATCTTAAGGCACAAAGCCTTTGTTCAACATAACTCTTTTTCCTTCTCTAAGCTGCACAACACCTATCCTAAATCACACGAACCCAGTCCAATGACTCATGAAACAAATTCGTACCACAGGTCCTAACACTAGAAGTCTCAAACCAACTAATTGAAGACCGATAATGCCTCAAATTGGGCTATCCGAATACTTTAATGAAAATTTTTATTGTAAGAAAACTTTATCAAAGCCAAAAAATGGTCCCACAAAACTCCCAAATGTAAAACACAAGCATGGAGAATATCTTCCAACACCTAAATAGTTCGCTCTGACTAACCATTTGTATGTGGAAGAAAGTCAGTGCTAAGGTCAGTCTAGGTACCCAACTCTTCCTGAAATGTCTTCCAGGAGATAGATGCAAACTGAGAGCCTCGGTCTAAAATAATGGACACAGGTATCCAATGAAGGCGAACCACCTCTCTAATATAGATATGGGCCAACCTCTCAGCATTGTAGAAAGTTTAAATGTAGATAGAATGGGCAGCTTAAGTCAATCGATCCACAACGAGATAAATACTATTAAAACCATAAGATATTCAAGGTAATCCACCTATGAAATCCATAGTAACCCACTCCCATTTCCATTTGGAAATGGGTAAACTCTGAAGCAATCCACCAGGTCTCAAGTGCTCGACCTTCACTTGCTGACAACATAGGCATTGAGCCACAAACTCTGCTATATCTCTCTACATTATAATCTACCAGTAATGTTGCCTCAAATCCCTATATATCTTAGATTTCCTTAGATAAATAATATATCTGGAGCTATGAGCCTCTCAAACAATTAACATTATCAAATCCCTAACCCTTAAAACAAAAATATGACATTAAACCTCAAAATAACCTCTGAATCCAAAGTACCCCTCCTGGACTCACCGCTTACAACTTGATCACGAATGCTACAAAGTTTTCCATCCTTAAATTGATGACCCAAAATCTACTCCAACAAAGCATATCTAGCCTTAACGCAAGTAAGAGTTCTCATGGGCCAGTATTATCTAGTAAAACTATCAAGTCACCTCAGAACTGGATATCCAAAGCCAACTCCTATTTTAAAACTGAAATAAAGGCTAAGCTACCCATACTCACTACCCATCAACTCAAGGAATCTACTACCATATTTGTATTACTTGGATGGTATAAAATAGATATGTCATTATCCTTAAGCAACTCAATCCATCTGCACTAACTTGAATTAAGCTCTCTCTAGGTCATAATATACTGAATACTGTGATAGTTAGTAAAGATATCACAATGGACATATCACGACCCAAACCAGGGCCCTGATTGTGACGAGTATCCTAAACCATGAAGGCCCGAACGCCCTTCTCTATCTAGTAATCATGCACAATATTCATAAATTATAATAAAAGATGCGGAATTATAAATCATTATGGAAACATGGTCATACTCTGAGTTCAATTAAACTATGAAAAATGAAATCCAATATTAACTACATAACATCTGAACTAGTCTGCAAAATCTCTACTAGATCTGAAAATAACAACTGTTTAAAACTGGGACAAGGCCTCTAGTGGACCTAAACTAAATTAAATGACATAATCTGAAAGACATAGTCCTTCTGGAATAAAGAAGGTTCACCAACTACACACATCACTTCTCTCTAAAAACTCTACGACCTAGCAGGACCTATGAACTGAGCTTTAGACCCTAGAGGAAGGGGGGTCAATACAAATATACTGATATATGAAGAAATCCAAAATAAAGCTTGTATATAAATAAAATAGTTGAGGGATTGTCATAATCATCATAAAAGATAATATTTCAAAACACATGGGCATTTTTGATAACCATAAAACTTTTCTGTCAATGCAATTTCTGATCTTTGTATTAGTTTTGAGTTAGGTGGCACTCCCCTACAAGTATGATATTCCACAGGCTATATGGAATCCGCCATTGACTCGGCGGGAAAGCCCTCAACCCAAGTGTCCCGCAAGGGTTGGAGTGTCTGAGTCTAATATGCCATAGGGCACTGGGCCAACGTATAATAATATACTCGGATTGACAAATCATGATTTTGGCCAATGAGTTTTCTGAACCCGTGCCTTCTTTGGAGAACCACCTAAGCTCTCTTTATGCCCAATTTTAGTCTTTTCTGAAACATGCACCATTCTAGTTTTAAAATCTGAAAATCTGATTTCAAACATGCATTCTATTCTGTTCTAAATTACAATGGCATTATCTGAGTTGGTGTTGTCATACCAAGACTTGAAAGTCCTATTTTTGAGCCATAATGCATCATGCATGATTCTTTCATCAAAAAGTCAATTCAGACCACCCAAAAATGCAAATAGTATAAGGGATTTCATGTTCCAAAAGCACAAGTCAAAACTATTCAAGGATTATCATTCTTTCAATAACAATGTAGTGGTCCTGAAATCTTTGTCAAACCATGCAACTCTTTCCATTAGATATTTATATTCAATATTTATCAAAACAAACAACCCTCTCTTTTGATTCAAAAATCATATTCATGTCATAGTATAATCAATACATTTCGTATCATGCTTTTCAAAATGTATTTCAAAACAATCCATATCATATGAAAAATGGGATAAATCATATCAAAAGAGGGATTTCATGTGAGTCATGCTCTCAATTCAAACATCACATTAAAACGCAAACATACATATACATAGGATTTCAAATCACTTTAGGGGAAGGCCTAAAGAACAAAACAATATCATCAAGGCTTCTAAAAACATGATTAAAATCGTAAATCAAAAACTCTTTTCTTAAAAATCATGATTTCTAAACCCTTTGCATAATTTAAAGAAGATTTCTATGCCCATGAATTTTAGGAAAACCCCACGTACCTTAAATTATAAGATTTGAAAGATAGAACCTAGATCTTGATAGATGAAACCCAGATCTTGATTTGTTTCTTGGAGATCTTGAACTAAAGGCTTGATTTTCTTGAATTTCTTGTTCTTGGAGAAAACCCTAATTGATCTTGTTTTGAGAGTGAAGAGGAAATTTTTGATGTTGTAAAACTAATGATGATTGATTAATAACACTTAAGGGGTGATTTAATTCATGTGAAAGGTTTTTGGAGTGAGGAAAAGACCAAAATGCCCCTAAGGAACCCAAAAAAAATCGCATAATTGCATCAGTTGACAACTAGGGTTGACGGGCCGTCACTTAGGTGATAAGTCATCACCCAGGTCGTCATTTTTGGGATGGTTTTCACCATTCACTGCCTTACACTGATGACCAGGTCAGACGGACCATCACATAGCTGATAAGTCATTAGCCTAATTATCACGTTTTGGTAGACAGACACTTCGAAGTAAAATGAGTATAACTTTCTACTTCGATATCGGATTAAAGCAAAATCAGTGGCGTTCAAAAAAGGACTCAAAGAAATTTTATTTGATATATAGTAGGACTCCTAATTCGTTATATACAAAGAGTTATGATCGTTTGAAGTTGACCCAAGTTTTGACGCTCACTCAAACTCAAATAATAGGAAGGCTTTCAACTTGTCCTTGAGTTAGGGGACCTCTATGATCTCAATTCATGCTCAAATAGGTTCCCACACTACATAATTGATTATCATATCAAATTTACATAGGATTTATGGCTTTTGGATCATCTATGCATAGAAATAATGGTTTTCGTTCTAGCCTAATATGTAGGGTGTTACATACCATACAAGTAATGCCTCCAAAAATTAAGCACAAAAACTACTGCCGCCAACTCCAAGTCATGAATGCGGTAGTTGCGCTCGTGCACCTTTAATTACCTCAATGCATATGCAATAACAAACCACTGCTGCATCAAAACACATCCCAAACTAATACCAAAAGCATTACAATAGACAATGAACCCCTTACCCTCAACTAGAAATATAACTGCCCAAAAACTGGTCCCGAGATATCACAGGATGATCAAGACTATGAGTTGCCTTAAGCTAACCCTATCTGCCTTCTACTAAGTTTGAATCTCATACTAATGGAAATATAGACATCAAAATCATACTAAATACGAAAAACTGCCTGAACTAAATGAGAACATCTAAATCATAACATATGAAATAATAGACAAGATTCCGGACAATCAAAACTAAATAATTTGAATCATATCTAGCATTCTGACAAGCCTCTACTACTAATATCTAGAGATTCAATGGGATAAACCCCCAGTTGACTTGAACTATCTGAAAAGAATACTGAATCAACTAAACTGATAAGCTAAAAATAAACTGAATAACTAAGTCCTTAAACTATAAGGACTCACCAACTATCGGATATAGATGGAGATGCTCAAACTACTCACGCTACTAATACTGTGCACCAGAACCTACATTATGAGATAATATAACATATAGACATATATGTGGATCAGTACTTTGAGGATGTACTGAGTATATGGGGGTGAAATACATAAGTAAAACATTATCTCACCATCATAATTTGTAAAATAATGCATGCCAAATGTAAATGACTCACATAAGCTGGAATATCTAAAATATTGAAATCTGCAATAATGAATAACAAATCATACTTTGTAAATCTAGTGAGTCATAATATTTGTTTTTGAAAGCTGTACTAATGTTATGTCTATAAATCATACTGTCTAAGTGTAAAAGGGATTCACTTCTATATCTAAAAATTTGAAAGCTAAAATCTGTAGCTAATCTCTCTCAGTAAAACATAAGTTGAATAAAGTCGTGAGCCTTTACACTTAATTTTCTAAAAGCTTTTCTTTTAAGATTATTCTGTTCTGAAATCTATAGTGTATAGGACAAATACTTTAAAAACTATTCAGAAAGTCTTTACTATTAAGGAGGTTCTTCTAACCGACATAAATCATGTGAGCAAACATGGAGTCCAACGTCTCATTCCCCTAAGGGGAAAACCTCCCGATAGGGAGAGGTGTCATACTCTTGCTACAGAGTATAACCTAATCCGAGTGATCACATCTGTAACTATCATATATATAGAAATGGGAATACTTTGATAATCTGTACCTACGTTGGCTACGTAGTTCTATAGAAAATAGGGCTTGCTACTCCCACACTTCCCGCTTGGTTCCAAATACTACTCCTTTTTAAATCTATATGCTCATTCTGTTGGAAATCCACTTTAAAAGCTAACATAAGGGTTATTATGAAACCAATTATGCATTTATCTAATTAAATCTATAAGCAAAGATAATCTGATTTCTGTAATTAGCAATAAATCTATAAAGTGGATTCCAAATCTTATTTGAGGATCAAAAGATCAAATTTTTACTAAAAATCTAAAAATAATCTAGTCATAGGTTTCTTATAGCACAAATGATCTTGAAATAGAAATATTCAATTAGGGATTTATGGACCATGCATCAATCTCATGTTAAAACATCATAATAATCATGCTTGATGAAAAAATGATAATTCAACTCAAAATCTAGAAGTTACTGCAATAGGCATGAGAATATGAAAATAATCATGCAATTCAATTTCTCAAACACTTGAAATCTCATAATCTTGCAATTAGCAATAATGGGTATGAACCCTAATTCAAATCTCATGTAATTTCAAATAAAAAGTCAGCTTTAAAATAAATTTTAGGCACAAGGATGAAAGAGGACCCTTGTTCATAAACCCAATATACCTTGGTAGATGATTAGATGAAAAATCTTCAATTTTTTGATTCCTATTTGAGTTCTTGAAGATGAATTCCTGATTATCTTGTCTTGAGAATCCTTAATTTGGAGCTTTCTTGGAGAACCAATGGTGGAATTGGATTTCTTGGAGAAGAAGCTTTGATTTCTATGTTTTTTCTTTAAGAGAGAATTGACGAAAATTGTATAAAGTTCTTAAGAATGGGCTAAATATTGTATTTTACATGAATTGGTGGGCTTGAGAATTGACGAAACTACCTTTTTTTAAACTTTAATCAGAACTAAAAAAAAATAAAATTTTCCCAAACTGGTATGGCACTACAACGTGCCACTGTCACGGTGGATCACTAGTTTGTAATGACTGGGAACTTAAAGTTCTCCGGGATGCAGAGTCATCGCGGTACGCCTGTGAAATGCCATTTTGGCCATCGACGTGACGCAACATAATAGCGTTGGACTACTGGAAATTGACAACTGGAAAATTAGGCTTCTCCACAATGTGGTGGTTGCTTGAATGGCACACTATCAATACTAAAAATGCCATAACTTTTCAACCGAGTATCAAATTTAGGCGAATTACGTATCGATGGAAAGAAAATTAAATTTTCTACGCAATGCAAGTCTAAATCTGAAAAATTCTACATGGAATAAATGTTATTCCTTTTTTAAGCTAAGCCTTAACAGTCTAAGAGTGAAATTAAGCTAGGAAAAGTACGGGTATTACAATATCTCCCCCTTGGAATATTCGTCCTCGAATATGGCTAGTTAAACTGAAAATACTGAGGAATCTAAGGCTATACGCTATCATGCATAACTGAAATAAACTGTATGACTGAATCTCTATATAATGGGCTACTGAGCTGATCTGTGAGTGCATGAATTTACATGAAAATAGCTATATCTGAGATTGAAAGAGAAATGAATGAAGGAAAACTATTATCTTCAGCTGCATTTGAGTTCGTGGGGAAGAGATGAGGATACTTGGTATGCATGTCTGCTTCTACTTCCCAAGTAGCACTCTCAATAGACTGATTTTGCCACAGAACTTTGACCAAAGGAGCTTCTTTGTTCCTTACTATACGAATTTGGTGATCATGAATCTCTACTGGGACTTCTTCATATGAGAGGCTATTCTGAATATCTGTACTTTCTAGAGGAACTATAATGGCTGAATCGTCTATGCACTTATTCAACAAGGACACATGGAATAGTGGATGAACTGAGGATAAATCTATGGGTAGCTCAAGCTCATGCGCCACCTTCCCAACATGACTTAAAATCCAAAAGGGGCCTACATATCGGGGACTAAGTTTCCCCCTTTTGCCAAATCTCTTCACCTTCTTTATAGGTGAAACTTTCAAATACATAAGATCATCAAGCTTAAACTCAAGATCTCTCCTTCTTATGTCTGCATAGTATTTCTGACAACTCTAGGCTACTTTCAATCTCTCTCTAATCAATTGAACTTTCTCCATGGCCTCAAACACCATGTATGTCCTAATTAAAGTAGTCTCACCCATTTTGAACCAACCAACTGGCGATCTATATCTACCCCCATAAAGAGTTTCAAATGGAGCCATCTGAATGCCAGCATAATAACTGTAGGTGAATTCGATCAATGGCAAATGGTCATACCAACTACCTTTGAAATTAAGAACACATGCCCTCAACATGTCCTCTAGAGTCTGAATGGTCCTTTCTGCCTAACCATCTGTCTACGGTTGAAAATCTAAACTAAGATGAACTTGGGTACCAAGACCCTTTCGAAAGGCTCTCCAAAACTGGAGGTAAATTGAGTACCCTTGTAACGCCTCAATTTTCTGGAACCAGAATACCACACGGTGCTTATGATCTCGATGGACGATAAGCTAACAATTTTCTAATATTTGTACCTGAGCACTACATAATATACTGAAATAAATGTAGAAAATTGTCGGGAACTTTCCATAAGGTTTAAATATCTAAAAATACTCAATACTAAAAACTGAATACCAATACATTTGTCCAAAAAACCTCTAAACTTATCTAAACTGTGGAGTTGATGGGACATGTCCCTAACTAACTTTGTCTACTGAAAATAAACTGAGTCTAATTCCATAATAAAATAAGGATCATCCTCGAATGAAGAGAGCTCACTGCTACGTCTAATGCTGCTGACTGAGTCTTGACTGCTAAGGGTGCTCTAGATCTCGCGCTTTGGAACCTATAGTATAATACACCATAGCGCAAGAGAAAAGTATGCGTCAGTACTTTGAATGTACTGGTATGCTAGGTGAGGTGAGGCTAAATGCAAGGGCTTATGCATAAGCATAGATTAACTGAATAACATAAGAGTACTGAATAAGGACATATGCATGAATGCACAAACCAAAACTTGAATTGCAGTAACACTGAATTCAAACTCTAAATACTGGTTTCTAAATACTGACTTACTGATGACTGAGTCTACTAGTACTGATGTCTAAGTTTACTTATATTGAGAGACAGAATAACTGAGTCTATTGAGATTGATGTCTAATTTTGCTGATATTGATATTGATTTATTATACCTGAGATTAAGCCTATATAACGGGTGACCTCTGAGTTTACTTGTAATGATCCCAGATACTTGATAAACTAAATCTGAGATCAAGCCTATATAACGGGTGACCTCTGAGTCTACTGATAATGAATATAATTATCTGAATATGAGATCAAGCCTATATAACGGCTGATCTCTGAGAGGTAATCAAGCCTAGTATAATGGGTGGCTCCTCAGTTGAATTCTATTACTGAGACTGAATCTGAAACTGAGACTGTGGGAGGTAGTCATCTAATTGACATTCCCCTTCTAGCTTCTTTGGGGTCCAACCTGTAACCCCAGTTGGAAGGGTGTCAGTACCGTGCCACGGTTAAAGACACTTCTCTCTGAACCCAGGATGCCATGCCTAATATAACGGGTGACACCTGGTTGGAGCCAATCCTAATATAATGGATGACTCTGGAGAGATAGTCAAGCCTAATATGACAGGTGACTCCAGGGAGGTAGTCAAGCATAATATGATGGGTGACTCCTCATCCTGCACTGGCTACGCAGTTCTGGAGTGTAGGGATTGTTATTAATGACTCTTTATAAAATAATAAGGAAGCCATCATCCCTACCCTCGCTCGGTGCTAAATCCTACTCCCAACTGAATAGATACTGAACTGATTCCTAGACTATTCTAGACTGAGTTGAATCTATTACTGGTTATCTTGCTTGACTAAGCTGATTGAATTTACTTGGTTCCATTGTCTGACGGAATGCTACTGAATTTTTGTTAGCTTACTGAGTTTCACTAAAGTCTGAATTGAATACTGGATACTACTAAATACTATTGAATCAGAACTGAATACTGAGTTGGATTAGACTGATACTGAGATTGAATTGAACTAGTACTGAGATTACTGAATTTTCTTATGTTCTGTACTGGCTGAATTCTACTAATCATAGCACGACTGAAATTATCTTGAGACTGAGTCGGCTCTAGACACGCAATGAAATTTTTGGCTATCAATACCCCAGGGCTCGATAGCATAAATAAATAAGACAGGACCATACTTGAGTATCATGATAATGGACTTTCATTTACAACACAATCAATACAATATCTCATCAATCACTTGAATGTCATAAAAATGTAAATATATAGGGAATGCATACTAATACCTCATAGTTGTTCAATAAGGAATACACATGGATAAGAATAAATGCAACTTATCATAATACATTCACTAAGGAATTTCAACAAACGCTTGGCATGCACTAGTTATCACATAATTGGGGATTTCATGCTTAATATACTAAAAAGGGAACTATTATCTTTACTTAAGAATTCTATAAAACATATGGGGAGCATGCATTGGTTATAGAATAGATTCTATACTTAATTATCATGAATACATCAATATCATGCAACTTGAAGAGGGTTTATCATGAACATCATACAATTCATCACATACTAGAATCAACTTTGGAAATTGGTAGTCTAAATCATGAATTAAAACTCAATAATAAAATGAACTTCAATTTCAATTCATATGAATCATGAAAACTCATAAATATAAGATTGTTGAATTTAGAAAAGGATTCTTGAACTTTTTGCGTGGAAGGAACCCAAGAATCAACATTTGCATACCTTGTTTTATGATTCTCGGAAGATTTACGGAGGAATGTTGATGACTTGGGTCTTGATCTATGAACCCTAATGGTTGTTCTTGAATAAAATTGAGAGAAAACTAGTATATTTGGGTGAAATAATGAGAAATCTCATGTTAAAGAGTATATATAGGGGTAGCAAAATGACCGTCTTGCCCTTGGAATTAAAATACGGAATTGAAAAAAATCCTGAATTTACATGCTGGCGCGACGCGCCATAATCGCGCCAGCTTACTAGAAATTGGATAATTGGAAAACTGAGCCTTGGCGCAACACGGTGGAAATCGCGTTTCCACCTTGGTTGCGAACTGGAAAGCCACTGCGACGCGGTGGAATCATGGAGGCTTATTGGATTTTGAAAATTGCCATTTTCACTTGCTCCGCGATGCGCTAAAGTACCAGGTGGTATACTGTCTCACTAAAATAGCTCTAACTCTTCGGCCGAGTGTTGGATTTTGGCGAATTTGATATCTTATTTGATTTCCCATGAGATAAAAAGTCAAAATCTTAAAATCTCACATGGAATAAAATATATTCATCTTTGAAGAAATATCTTTGATGTTTTAGAGACGAATTTGAACTAGGAGAAGGGTGGGGTGCTACAACCCCTATCTGAGATGATGGACAAAGAAACTCCATCCAATCAGACTAACTCTGTGATATATAGCTTAGAATAATCCTCAGCAATGTAGGATGTGTGAACTGGCAAGAAATGGGCTGACTTAGTCAATCTATCTACAATAACCCAAATCAAATCATACTGATGATGCGGATGGGGTAATCTAGTCACAAAGTCCATATTCACCTCTTTCCACTTCCAAGTGGGGATACCAAACTCTTGTAACGTACCACCAGGTCTTTGGTGCTCTACCTTAACCTATTGACAAGTTGCACACTTGGCTACAAATTCTGATATATCTTTCCTTATACCATTCGACCAATAGACATCTCGCAAGTTGCGGTATATCTTGGTGGCTCTTGGATGAATAGAATAACATGCACCATGCGCTTCCACCATAATCCGCTACCTTAAAATATCAACACATGGAACACATAATCTACTTTGGTATCTCAACACGCCATCTCCCCCTTGGGAGAAAATCTCTACCTTTTGGTCTTTAACTGACTCCTTCAGTTTGACTAAACTAGAATCCTTATCTTGCTTCTCCTTCACTTTCGTAACTAGAGAAGATTCAGAACTACTCTGAGCCTAAAAATTTCCTTCAACTAAATCAACCAATCTCACACCCAATCTAGCTAACCAGTGAACTTCCCGAACTAACTCCTTTGTATCATTTTCCACATGAGTAACACTGCCCATGGATAATCTGCTATGGGCATCTGGCACTACATTAGCCTTGCTCGGATGATACAACATATTCATATCATAATCTTTCAACAATTCTAATGACCTTCTCTACCAAAGATTTAACTTTCTCTAAGTAAACACATACTGCAAACTTTTGTGATCCGTAAACACATCAACATGCACCCCATAAGGATAGTGCCTCCATATTTTCAAAGCAAATACAACAGCAGCTAACTCAAGATTATGGGTAGGGTAATTATTTTCATGAGGCTTAAGATATCTAGAGGTGTAGGCTCTGACCTTACCTCTTTGCACTAAAACACAACCCAAATCAACTCTAGAGACATCACAATACACAATGAAACTATCTGTACTATCAGGTAATGCTAAAACTAGGGCTGATGTGAGTCGAGTCTTCAACTCCTGAAAACTCTTCTCACAGGAATCTAACCACTAAAACTTAACTTTATTTTGGGTCAATCTATACATAGGAGACGCAATAGACAAGAAACCCTCAACAAAACGTCTGTAATAGCCAGCTAAACCTAAGAAACTTCTAATGTCTAACAGTGAAATAGGTCTAGGCTAATTTCTTTCTGCTTCTGTCTTTTGCGAATCAACTCTAATTCCCTAACAGGAAATAATATGACCGAGGAAAGCTACTGACCTAAGCAAAAATTTATATTTATTGAATTTGGTAAACAGCTAGTGATCTCTAAGAGTTTGCAACACAATTCTATGATGGTCTGCATGGTCATTCTCACTACGAGAGTAGAAAAGAATATCATCGATAAAGACTATGACAAACATGTCCAGATACTGTTTGAACACTTTGTTCATCAAGTCCATGAAAGCTGCCTGGGCATTTGTTAGCCCAAAGGACATGACTAGAAACTCAAAATGACCATAACGGGTTCTGAAGTCTGTCTTTGAAATATCATATTCCCTCACTTTAAGATGATGATAGCCGATTCTAAGGTCCATATTTGAGAAATAACTTGCACCTTGGAGTTGATTAAATAAGTCATCAATTCTAGGAAGAGGACATTTGTTTTTGACTGTAACTTTATTTAATTGATGATATTCAATGCACATACACAAAGAACCATCTTTATTTTGCACGAATAGGATAGGAGTGCCCCATGGAGAAATACTAGGTTTTTTGAAACCTGTATCTAAGAGGTCTTTAAGTGCTGTTTTAAGTCCTCGATATTGGCTGGAGCCATACGTTATGGAAGAATAGAATAAGGCTGAGTATCTGGAAGAAGGTCAATACTGAACTCCATTTCCCCAGCGGGAGGTACTCTTGGCAAATCTTTGGGAAAAATATCAGGAAACTCATTGACTACACTGACTGACTGAACTATTAGAGTTTCAGACTTAGCGTCATTGACTCGAACTAGGTGATAGATTCACCCTTTAGAAATCAACTTTTTGTCTTTAAGATAAGATATGAAATGACTTTTGGGAGACACTAAACTTCCTTTCCACTCAAAGACTGACTCATCTCGAAACTAAAACTTCACCACTCAGGTGAGACAATCTATAGATGCATAACAAGAATGGAGCCAATCCATTCCAAGAATAAATATCAAAGTCAACCATATCTAACTTTATTAAGTCTGCTAACATGATTTTATGAAGGAGAGTGATAGGATATTTTTTATAGATCTATTTGGCAACAACTGACTCACCTACTAGTGTAGAAACCAAGAAGGGCTCAGGGATCTTTTCAGTACATATTTCAAAATTGATTGAAACTAATGGGGTCATATAAGAGAAACTTGACCCATGGTTTAACAACACATAAACATTAAGATGAAAGATGCAAAGTATATAAGTAACAATATCTGGTGAATCCTCTTTATCCTGATAGTAAAGAATAAAACCGATTCTGGTGTTGACCGCTACCGTTACTGGATGATGCACCTTGAAGAGGGACTAGGAAACCTAGAGGAGCTGGTGCACTAGTAGCCTGAGTCTGGGGTCGAACATCCCTATTTCCCTGCTTAGCATGTGGACACTCTCTAATACCATGACCCAACTTTCCATAATGGTAACAACCTTTTTGTCCATCCAAACACTCACCAGGATGATTCTTACCATACTTAGCACATAGAGGATAACTGGGTCTTCCACTCATACTATTCTGAGATCTAGACATAGAAGACTTACCCCACTACTCCTTTCTAGCTCTAGGAGTGGGAGCAATAGCTAAGGATGGTGTTGGCATAGAAGAACAATTCTGAAACTATGAATAATTTACCCCTTGAGACTTATCCTGGCCATACTTAAAATGCCCTATTTTAGCCTTCTTATTTCCTCTCTCTCTCTTCCCTTCAACTTCTCTACCTCAATCTGTTAAACATAGATCATCAACCTAGAAAGATCCATGTCTCTGATAAGCATGACAGTCCTACACTCTTTGACTACCAAACTAGATATGTAAGTAACAAACTTACTCATACTATCTCTAGGATCAACCATCGTATCAGGGGCATATTTAGACAACTGATTAAACTTAAGGCAGTACTTCTTCACTATCATTGAACCCTGCCTCAGGTTTACAAATTCTTCTATCCTAGATTCTCTTATTTCATGTAGAAAGAACCTGTCTATAAATGCATTATGAAACACTTGCCAACTCATATGAGCCGCATTCTCACCTCTACCATTCTTCCATATAACCAACTAATCATACGCTACATACTTCAGCCTATATGATACCAACTCTACATACTTCTCTTCAGAAACATACATAATCTGGGTGATTTTCTTTACCTTATCTAAATAAAGTTATAGGTCTTAACCTGCTTGCGACCCAAAGAACTCTGGCGGATTCATTCTCATAAAATCTATGATTCTGGCTACTGCTAAATCATCATTCTACTGAAGTGGGACTATAGCCTGATGGTTTACTTGAACATTAGTAGTTATAATTTGGACCAACTCCTGGAAGAAAGCCCAAAACTCATCATTGGATAGATTCTCATTCAGAGGATCAGTGGGTTGGGATGGCTAGTTATCATATCTACGGGCGTTAGCTCGATGAGGAGAAATATTAACCTATTACGTAAGAGCATGAGTTAAAAAATATAGAGATATTGTAAGCACAATAGGTCATGAAAGAAAGATATGATTTCCTAAGAACGTCCCGTAGCCTCTTGCGCAAAAATATGGCACACTTTATATTCATGATCAACACTCTACATAACGCGGCTTGTCTGACTCCCTAGGACTATTATAAACCTTTGGCTCTAATACCATGTTTGTAACGCCCCAAAACCTGGTCCTGAGATGTTATATAGTTCTCAAGACTACAAGTAGAATTAAGCTAACCCTCTCTGCCTTCTACTAAGTCTGAATCTCATACTAATGGAAATATAGACATCAAAATCATATTGAATGCAGAAAAATACCTGAAATAACTGAGAATATCTGAATCATAACATCTGAAATAATAGACTTAAGAGTCTGGACAAAATCTGTAGCTAATCTCTTTTAGTAAAACATAATCTGAATAAACTTGTGAGCCTTTACACTTAGTTTTCTAAAATCATTTTTGTTAAGATTATTCTGTTCTAAAATCTGTAGTCTGTAAGGAAACATACATTAAAAACTATTCTAGAAGTCTTTATTATTAGGGAGGTTCTTTTAACCGACATAAACTATGTGAGCTAACATGGAGTCCAGCATCTTATTCCCCTAAGGGAAAAACCTCACGATGGGGAGAGGTGTCGTACTCTTGCAGAGGAGTATAACCTAATCCAAGTAATCACATCTGTAACTGTCATCCATATAAAAATAAAACAATCTGATAATCTATACCTACATTGGCTATGTAGTTCTGTGGAAGATAGAGCACACTAATCCCACACTTTCCACTCGGTGCTAAATACTACCCCCTTTTAAATCTGTATGCTCATTCTGTTGGAAATCCACTTTAAAATCTGGCATAAGGGTTATTACAAAATCGATTATGCATTTATTCAATTAAATCTATAAGCAAAGCTAATTTGATTTATATAATTTGCAAAAAATTTATAATATGGATTTCAAATCTTATTTGAGGATCAAAAGATCAACTCTTTGCTGAAAATAAAAAATTAATCTAGTCATAGGGTGCCTATAACACAAACGATCTTGAAATAGCAATATTTAATTAGGGCTTTATGGCCCATCTATCACTCTCATGTTAAAACATCATAATAATCATGATTGATGAAAATAATGATAATTCAACTCTGACTCTGATCTGATGATAGCCTGATCTGAGGTCTATCTTAGAAAAGTAACTAGCACCCTGAAGTTGGTCAAACAAGTCATCGATTCTGGGAAGTGGATACTTTTTCTTGATCGTGACTTTATTTAACTGATGGTAGTCAATGCACATTCTGAGAGAACTATCTTTCTTATGCACAAATAGAATGGTGTACCCAACAGGGATATACTGGGTCTGATGAATCCCTTATCCAGGAGATCTTTCAACTGTTCTTTTAATTCTTTGTGTTTTGCTGGAGCCATTCTATATGGCAGACTATATATGGGCTGAGTATGTAGAAGAAGGTCTATTCCAAAGTCAATTTTCCTTTCAGGAGGAACTCTAGGAAGATCTTCAGGAAACACGTCTGAGAATTCACATGCTATTGATACTGACTCAAGTAGGGTTTCTGATCTAGAGTCCTGGACTTGAACAAGATAGTAGACATATCTATTAGATATCATTTTCCTTTCCCTAAGGTAGGAAATAAGCTGACCCCTAAGTGCTGAAGTACTACCCTTCCACTCTAGGATGGGCTCATTCAAAAACTGAAACTGGACAATTTTATTTCTAAAGTCTACTGAGGCATGGAAGGAATAAAGTGAATCCATGTCGAGAATGACATCAAAATCGATCATATTTAATTTGACTAAGTCTACTGAAGTGACTTTATGAGATACCATAATCGGACAGTTCCTGTATACCCATCGGTCAATGATAGATTTACCCACTGGACTAAAGACTCAGAAAGGCTCTGTTAGAATTTTGGGACTGACTTCAAAGTCAACAGCTATATAGGGAGTTACCAAAGATTAAAAAGTTCTTCGATCAAGCAAATCATAAGCATGCAAATGATAAACTTGTAACGTACCAGTAACCACATCAGGAGAACTTCCCTGATCTTATCGGGACTGAAGTGCATAGAGTCTGTTTGGGTGTTTCCCATTGGTGGAACTAGAAGCAACACCATGCTGATTCGGGCAATCGGACCGAGCTGAGGGATGGTTATGGTGACTCTGCGAACCCACCTTAGGACAATGTCTGACTCTGTGGCCTGGCTTGCCACATTCGAAACATACATCATTGCCAACTCTGTAGATACCCTAATGGTTTTTGCCACACTTCTGGCAGAGAGGATTTGTTCGGGCACTGCTAACACTACCCTAGGTTTTAGGGCCTAATGCCCTATCTCTATTTGCATCTCCAAATTTCAGCACGGGAGGACTAGTTAAGGACGGAGTTGGAACTAAGGATTTTTTGCGAAACTGAGAATGATTCTCACCCTCTAACTTAGGCTGAGTGAAGTTGAAACTACCTATTCCCGCTCTCTTATTTTCCCTTTCCTTCTCCCCATTCTTAGCCTCCTCTATTTGCTGAGCCTGGATATATCCATCTCCTTAATCAATATTGTGTTCCTACAATCCTTGACCCTACTGTTAGACACCCCAGAGACAAACTAAATTATCTTAGATCAGCTATCTGCTACCACATGAGGAGTGTATCTGGCTAATTGAGTAAACTTAAGAGAATACTCTTGTACCATCATGTTTCCCTGCTTTAAATTTATAAATTTCAAAACCATCACTTCCCTCAAATCTAGCGGGAATAACCTATCCAGAAAATTAATAGTAAACTCTTCCCATTCTATGGGCCCTACATCTGCGGACCTCTCTGCTTTCCAATATTTGAACCATGAGTGAGCCACATCCTACAATTGATATGCAGCTAACTTGACACTCTTACTAGCTGTCACCCCCATAATATCTATAACTTTCTACACCTGATCAAGAAATTCCTGTGGGTCCTCATCTGACTTTGACCCGATAAAAGATGGAGGGTTTATTTGGGTAAAGTCCCGAATCTTGGCTACATCAGTATTGGCCATTGGGTTGGCAAAAATGGTAGCTAGGCATTCATTTTGGGCTACCACAGAATGAGCTAGGGTAGTGAAAACTGCTTTGAATTCAGCGTGGGAGACATATTCGTCCAAGGGATCTGGCTGGGCGGGCTGAGGTGCTGACTGATTTCTGGTTCTCCTTTCGTTAGTCTTTTTAGGAGGCATGTTTTGTAAATAAAAAGGAGAGAACGAATTAGACTAAGAGTTTAACTTGAGCTCATGCTCACTCACACAATATGAATACTGAAAGAAGGGAAACTTTTCCTAAAACATCTAATAGCCTCCTGTCCATAAGTGTGGCGCGCTACACACCCATGCATAAGACTTTACTAGATGTAGCTTTCAAACTTACTAGGACTCTGTTGAACCTTAGGCTCTAATACCAAGTTTGTAACATCTCGAGTCTGTACCCTGGATGCTACACGGTATTCATAATCTTAAGGGAACACAATCTAACCCATGACTAGTACCTGCTGCAATAACTAAATAATAATACTATATTATGCAGAAATTAGGTGGAAACTTGCCATAAGGTTCAAAAATGTAAATAAATACTGAGTACTGCAAACTGAATACTGATACATTTGTCTGAAATACTCTAGTTTAATAAGCCTCTACTATCTGAATAAGAGATCAGTGGGACAAACCCCCAACTAACCCCAACTACTAAAAGATAATAAACTAAGATACTGAAGTAATAATCATATCCTCGAACTATGAAAGCTCACCATTAGTCTACTGCTACTGGATCAAGCTGCTAAGTATGATTGGGAGCCCGTGCATCTGAACGTATCATATAAGACATCATAGTGTAAAAGAAAGGTATACGTCATTACTTTGAATGTACTGGTATGCTAAGTGAGGTAGGCTGAGATGCATGGGTTAATATGCATGAACAATACTGACTGAATAATATGAGTATAATTGAATGAGAGTACATGCATAAATACGTAAACTGTAACTGAGTCATGATAACACTGGATACTGAGTTCTGAATTACTGATTTACTAATATCTGAGTTTACTGATACTGTATTACTATTAACTAGATGACTGTATCTGACAGTTCTGATTTTGTGGAACTATTTTGAGTTCTATAATGAACTCAGTGACTGTGTCTGACAGTCCTGGTTTCTGAAGAACTGAACTGAGTTCTATTCTGAAGACTAAAACTGTAACTATGGGAGGTAATAATCTAACTGATATTCCCCTTTTTTAATAGATTAAGGTCCAAACTGTAACCCCAGTTAGAAGGGTATCAGTACCATGCTATGGGTAAGGACAATTGTGAGTTAACCCTCTCTGATAGGAGGCTCTTTCGTCAACCCTTGTTGGCAGGAAAACTTATAGGAGATGTATCAACCCTAGTCCGGTAGGAAGATATCTCAACCTACGCTAGCTACGTAGTTCTATAATATAGGGATTGCTACTAAGGGTCAAACCCTCTGCTGGAAGAAATGCCACTATCTATGGGTTCGCTCGATGCTGAATCCTACTCCCAACTGAATAGACATTGAACTGATTCCTAGTTCATAATAGGCTTGACTGAACTATTACTAATTACCCTGTCTAACTAAACTGAACTCAGTTCACTAAGTTTCATTGACTGGTGTAATACTACTGAATTCTGTTAACGGTCTGAATTTAATGAGGTCCGAACTTGATACTGAACTGGACTGGACTGATACTGAGTATACTAAGTTTTTCTTAAGTTTTGTAACTGAAAGAGAGTACTACTTATCATGACATGATTGAGATTATTCTATAACTGATACTGGCTCTAGGTAAATAGCTAAATTGTTGGGTATTAAATACCCCCAGGACTCGATAGCATGAAAAGTAAATCACTGCATGACTTTAGTAGCATAATGGTACTAGCTTGCTAATAATACATTCACTTAGACATCTTTGGTCAAACACTTGTTATACATGAGCTTGTGCATGATTGAAATCACACACTAACATATTATGCTTGGACTAGACTAATCACATAAGCATTTTGACAAACACTTGGGGAGCATGGGTATTTTACATATCAATAAACTTGTAGTAATATTATGGATTCTACATTCAACTTGTAATTCAAGAGTTTGACATGGAGTTCACAAAATTCAATTTACAATTAAACTAGTTTGCATGAAACTTGGGACAAATCATGGAATTAGATCACCATTAACATCATAATCATTAATACATTCAAGATCCAACATAAAATCCATGAAATCAATTAACTTGTATTTAGAAAGAGTTTCTTGAACTCCAAGGGTTGAAAGAAACCCTTGGATGAACACTTCACATACCTTGATATTCAAATTTTTGAAGAATGATGGACTGTTCTTGAAGGCTGAATCTTGAATTAGGGATCCTAGGGTTTGATTCTTGAGAATTTTGAGAAGGATGAACGGATTTTGCCTCTAAACGGGCTTAATTTCGTGTTTTGAGGGCTAACATAAGGTGGGAAAAGATCCAATTACCCCTGGGGATGCGGTTTTTTAATGACTTAAAACTGATTTAGCGATGCGTAGACCGAAACATCGCATCATTGGCATCGATGTGATAGCCAACGCACCACATTAAGTCCACGTTGGTTCACTGGAATTTGCACTGGGGGCTAGGGAAAAATATTCATTGACGCAATGGACGATGCGGCGCATCATGATTGCATCGATCCACTGGTTTGAGTTTTCAAGTGTGTTTTAAACGATGAAAAATCTGAAACTTATTCGAGAACACCTACTGACATTCTTGCACATGAATTAACCTAAAAAATGATATTTAAAGGTCATAAGGGTCATGAAAAGGATCGCCAACTTATGAAGGCTAAAATAACTCTAAGTACCAACACTTAGCTGAATTTTTTTCTAAGTCTGGGACCCTTTACTAGCTTTTACAGGACTGAATCAAGCTTAGGATTTTGCGAGGTCTTATACCATAGTAGTCTAACAAAGCGTCTAACCAAAATCAAAGAATACCCGATTGGGACATACCCCCGACCATAGCTAAAACCAGAACCAAAGAAATAACAATAATGAAAAGAAGTCCATAGCATGAATTGGGGTCTTCAAGATTATGGAGGCACACCACTTCAATCTAACTCAAAGCTATCCCCAAATCTGAGTCACTAAGCAAGAGAAATGGTAGTATGGCCGATTCCTGCATCCTTGGTTAACAGAGTCAACGCTAGTATATATATATATATCGTGTTGGGATAGGGATTAAGATTTAGCATGCATTTAAAATATTAACCTGGATTGTGTAGCTTTGCCGTTATAAATCCACCCATGGGCTATATGGGTTCAGTGTAACCCCCTGAATGGGCCTCAATGCGCTTAGCCATACAAACTAGAGATATAACAGAATGTCGGGAAGTGTCGTGTACCCTTCGCCGTCCATAATTCATATATACAAGTATAAACTTTAGGGAGTCCCATGTATCCCGCAAACATAAGGTCACCACGACCAACCCTCATGTCGGCAAACATGAGTTTCTAGTGTCCTTTCATCAGACTCACACTTTCATGGCTAGCTATCAAAACCCGCCATTATTGCCCTATTAAAAACTTTTACACATAACCGAACCACCAAGTACAGGAGTCAATTGTTAGGCATTATAATGTGGTATCGTCATACTAACTATAGCTTGAAAGTAATGTCACCAGCCAACACTTAGTGGGGTCCTTCTTACCCCGCAACTCCATTATTAAAATCACTTGGGGGATTCCTTCATACCCCACAAGGTTTTTAAAACCAGCCTTAACCATTTTACCATTTTGTTCCATGCATTAGTTTTAAGAAATAGTCAAACCGAACACTTTAGGGATCCTATTGTACCCCTAATTCAAATTACCATCTTTCTCGTAATACTAACTAATTTTACAAAACAAGATTGGGGTTATAACCACTTAAATAGTCACAAGTTTAAAGCAATTTACCATTATCAAGTTCAACCACCATACTCATGCAACCACATGTTCAAAACCATAATTAAAACAAGGAAAACCATAATTAAATCATGAGAAACAATATTCATCCATGAACAACCAAAACCCCCAAACTTTATTTCAAAACCATAACAATACTATGAAAACCATAACTTAAATCATGAGATTTTAATATATAACAATGAGAGAGGAGTAACATACCTTAGACACCAAGAAGCACGGAGAGAAATCGCCCTTAAAAGCCTTAATTTATTAGTTTGATGAAACCCTAGCTTTTTCTTGGACAGAGAGTTTGAGAGAGAACTTGAGAGTATTTTTTGGGAAGAATTTGTTACTCCCTCCATTTCAAAAAGAATGACCCACTTTGACTTGGCACAAAGTTTAAGAAAATAAAGAAGACTTTTGAATCTTGTGGCCTTAAATTAAAGTTGTGTCAAATCTACCAAAATACCCTTTAATCTTGTGGTCCTAAACATGCCATGTGGAAATTTGAAATTAAATTATTGCCAAAAAAAAGAAAGGGGCATTCCTTTTGAAACGGCTTAAAAAGGAAAGTTGGTCATTCTCTTTGAAATGGAGAGAGAATAAAGTTTGAAGGGATGTTTTAAGTCGTGGTATCAAAGGGACTTAAAGTGGAAAATGTCCAGAATGCCCCAACTTAAAAGCTGTAAAAAGGTTGCATGTAGTTACGAGTCAACCCCTTGACCCGTGACCATAACATATGACTCACACCCTTGAGTCGTCACCAAGACAGTGAGTTGGACACCCATACACTATCCACCATATGACTCCATGATCTTACTCGTGACCTGACCATACGACTTGTATGGTCTAGTCATATCCAAGATAGAACCCAAGGGATCAAACATTGGAAAACATACGATTCAACCCTACCACTCATAACCTATCCTCATGGATCTTAGTGAGCCACTCATACTCAGAGCCAAGCCAAGACACTAAGTACTGATTTGATTAAGGATCTTCCTCACGACTCGTCACCACCCCTAACGACTTATACCACTAAGTCATTACCAAGATCGAAATCCCAACCACCATTTACTAGACACCTAACTACTAGGGTCACCTTACCGATACCCACAATCTATGGTTCGTATGATGAGTTGTCAATAGGACAATAAGCTCGAATCTCAAGAACTTTCCAAGGGTCAAAATCCAGGGTGTTTCAATTCTCCCCCACTTGGATCATTTGCCCTCGAATGATAGAAAAAGGCAGTGACTAGTGTGCTTAAACCCCCAAACATCTCTACACTTACATTTAAGATAGAAAATAGATTACCAAGGAATTCACAATCTACCGTTAACAAAGACATAAAAATAAAGATGTTAAGAACAACACATACCTCAAGCATGATTTTTTGGAGCAGGAAATAGGAATGGATACTTGGACTTCATGTTTTCTTTAACTTCCCGAGTAGCCTCTTCGACCTTGTGGTTCCTCCATAGAACCTTTACTGAAGCTACGTCCTTGGTCCGGAACTGACGAACCTGCCGATCCAAAATTTCAATAGGAACTTCCTCAAAAGATATAAAATCTGAAATACCAATATCCTTGATAGGCATAATTTGTGACAAATCATCCACACACTTTCTTAACATAGAAACATGGAATACCGGATGAACAGAGCTCAAACCAGAAGAAAATTCCAACTCATACACAATATTGCCAACGCTTCTTAAAACCAAGTACAAACCAACATATCAGGGACTGAGCTTTTATTTCTTCCCAAATTTCATCACTCTCTTCATAGGAGACACCTTTAAGGACACCCTATCCCTAACCTCAAACTCTAACTTTCTATGCCTTACATATGCATAGGACTTCTAGTGACATAGTGTAGCTTTAAGACTATCTCAAATATGGACCAAACATCTCCGCCTCGCCAACCTCGAACAACCCAATAGAAGACTTATACCTCCTACCATACAAGGACTCAAATGGAGCCATCCCAATACTAGAGTGGTAGCTAGTATTATAAGCAAACTCTATAAGAGGCAGATGCTCAACCCAACTACCACCATAGTCAATCATGCAAGCTCGAAGCATATCTTCTAATATCTAAATAGTCCTTTTTTCTTGCCCATCCGATTGAAGATAGAAAGCCGTACTAAGGCTCACTTTAGTCTCCTAACCTTTCTAAAACGACCACCAAAAGTGCGATGAAAACTACATACCACGATCTAAGAGAATAGAAATAGGTACCAAATGCAACTTCAAAATCTTTTGGAGGTACAACCTTGCATAATCCTACAAAAAAATTAGTCCTTACTGGCCAAAAAGTGAGCATACTTAGTCATCCTATCTACGATAATCCAAATTAAATCAAATTGATTCTAAGAAGGGGGAAGACTGATAATAAAATACATCTTGATCACTTCCCACTTCCACACAGGCAACTTAATTTCTTGATATAACCCTCCGGGCCTTATGTGCTCAACTTTCACTTGTTGGCACACTATGCACTTAGTCACAAGTCAGATAATTTTTCTCATACACATTCAACCGTCTAGAGGCATTAGTTATTAAATTTTCATGCTACATTAACACACAACCAAGACCCACACGATATGCATCACAATAGACTACAAAGCCATTCGTGCCTTCAGGAAAAGTCAAGACCGGTGCCGAAGTCATCTTTTTCTTCAACTCCTCAAAACTACCCTCACAAGCATCTGGCCATAAGAACTTTATATTATTCTGAGTTAACTTAGTCAATGGGCAGCTATAGTTAAAATACTTTCCACAAACCTCCTTTAGTAATCGGCTAAAACCAAGAAGATCCAAATATCGATTGGAGCCGTGGGCCTAGTATGCTTCTTAACCACTTTAACTTTTTATGGATCCACCATGATCCCTTCACTAGAAATGACATGGCCCAGAAAAATGACAATGTTCAACCAAAGTTCATATTTTGAAAATTTGGCATACAACTACTGATTCTTTAGGGTCTTTAATATAATACGGAGGTAATCAACATTATCCAGCTCTCTCATCAAGTAAAATACAATATCATCTATGAACATAATAAAGAACAAATCTAGAAACTGACAAAAGACTCTATTCATCAAGTCCATGAATACTGTCGGGGTATTGGTTAATCCAATAGACATAACCAGAAACTTAAAATGCCCATATCGAGTACAGAAGGTAGTCTTAGACATATCCACCTTTCTTTAACTGATGATACCCAGATCAAAGATCAATCTTGGAGAAAAGCTTAGCACCTTGGAGCTGATAAAACAAATTGTCCATCCTAAGAAGAGGGTACTTATTCTTTACCGTCACTATATTCAGTTGTCAGTAATCAATACACATACGAAGGGAGCCATACTTCTTATGTAAGAATAATATTGGTGAACTCCACTGGGACACATTAGGATGGACAAAACGTTTGTCTAAAAGATCCTTTAGTTACCCCTTAAGCTCCTTTAACTCAGCTAGAGCCATTCCATATAGGTTAGTAGGAATAGAACGAGTGTTCGAAATAAGATCAATCTCCCTATTAGGAGGGAAACCGAGAAGGCCTTTAAGGAAAACCTTAGGGAATTCATTCACCACCAGGATGGAATGTAAAGAAGGAGCCTATAATTTATAATCTTTAACCTAGACCGGATGATAGAGACACCTTTTAGAAATTAATCTCCAAGCTCTAAGATATGATATGAACCTCCCCTTAGGAGCTAGGGAACCACCCTTCTACCCAATAACTAGATCATTAGGAAATTTAAAGCTAACCTTACGGGTCCGAAAGTCTAGAGAAGCATAGTACGAGTATAACTAATCCATCTATAATATGACATTGAAATCAACCATGTCTAATTCAAACAAATCCACCAAAGTCTCCTGACCACTCACAGATATCACACAACCCCTATAAACTCTTCTAGCCACCATAGAGTCACCCACCGGGGTAGAAATAGGAAAAAGGTCAAAATACACTCGAGACCAAAACTAAAATGCACAGCCACAAATGGGGTCACATATAAAAGAGTGGACCCCAAATTAAGTAAATAGTACACATCATAGGGAAAGAGTTTTAACATACTTGTAGCAACATCAGGCGATATATCAGACTCCTAATGGGTAGTAAGAGCATAGAGTCAGTTTCAACTAGTACCAAAGACAGATAGTGCATCCTTTGTTGTCGGAGCTGATGAAGAGGCAACTGGAACCTTGTCTTTCCCAGAAGCAACCTTAGCCACTAGACAGTTTCTAAGCATGTGACCTAGCTGACCATAATTAAACCACTTGTCCTTTCCTTCATTACAGTAACCCTGATGTAATCGACCATAAAATCTTCAAAGAGGATAGGGAAGAGCTGATTTGGCCCTACTAGCATGAGATTGGGCACCCTATTCCCTATAATTATAGCTATCATAAAAATGCCTGTCACCGAAAGACTTTGAATGGGGAGCACTAGTCATCGAGTAAGACCCAGAATTGCCCCATTTCTTTTTAGACAACTTTCCACCATCCCTGACACTCTGTTATTGGCCACCACTCTAATCAGAGAATGTAAACTTCATGTTTTACCTATCCCTTATCTCTGTCTACTTCTTTTCTTTTGTCAATCTACTTTATGTACACCACCAACCTGTAGATATCCATGTCCTTGTTCAACAAGGAAGACTTGATCTCAAAATCAAGTCTCGGGACAACTCAAAAGTGAACTTCCTCATTCTAGCCCTCATGCTAGAAACCAACTCTGGAGCATACTGAGACAACTGGTGAAACTTTAAGGCATACTTCTTAACTGACATCTTGCCTTGCTTCAGGTTAACAAATTTTTCCACCTTCGCCTCTCTCAACTCCTAAGAAAGGAAGCGTTCCAAGAAAGCATTAGAAAAATCATCCTATAAGGCTGAATTAGCATCGTCGCCCCTTAACTGGCTCTATTCCTCATACCATTGATAGGACACATCTTTTAGCTGGTAGGTAACAAAATCTATGACCTCCACATTAGTGGCATGCATAACATGAAATATCTTTACTATATCATCAAGAAAACCTTGATGATCCTCCTCTAACTTAACTCTAGCAAAGGTTTGAGGGGTAAACCTCATAAACTAGCAAACCCTTGTGGCCTCAGAAGATGGAGTAATAGAAACACCACACTCAGCCTAAGAAGCTACCAACTATGCCAATATATTAATAGACTAGCAAAACTCAACATTCATTACATCAGCTTGAGAAGCTCGAGAAAGACTTGACGGTACCGGTGGAACTCCATAAGTACAATGAGGAATTGGACCCTTAGACCAAATTTGGACCCCATAGTAGGACATGTCCTATCAATATTGTCCTCAGGTGGGATGGAGGAGTTGTTGTGAACTTCAGATCGTCTGGGAGGTATGATCTGAAAAGCAAACAAACGGTGTTAGAGAAGATTTCAGAACCTTAGACTCTACAGCCCAAAAATAAATCACAAGAATGAGAAGCATTCCTAAATACATCGTATCCTCTCCCTAATGAGCGTGGTGCGCTACATACCCTTAAAAGAGACTCTACTCGACACAACTTTGTGGACTCCCAATTGACCATGACTTAGGGCTCTTTTACCAATCTGACATGACCCAAACTAGTGCCTGTTATACCGGGTATATCAAGTCCAACCAGGATCGCAAAATACCCCTAATACCCTATCGTTAACCACCCTACACCCTATGTCGAATAAATTCTAAACATATAACAAGATAAAACAATAATAATCTAAAGACAATAAAGTAAATATTTAACCATAACCAAATAGCCACAACCAAATATCCAACCAATACCGATCTCAATGCCAATAATAATACCAATGCTAACATTAATACAGACACCGCCTATACCCAAAGTAGTCCAACAAAGCCTCTAACCAGAATCAAAGAATATTCAGTTGGGATATGCCCCCAACCATAGCCAAAACCAAAACCAAAACCAAAACCAAAACCAAAGAAATAACAATAATGAAAAGAAGTCTATAGCGTGAAATAGGGTCTTTCAGAGTATGAAAGCTCACCACTTCAATCTGATTCAAAGATGTCCTCAAATTTAAGTCACTGAGTAGAAAAATGGTAGTATGGTCAGTTCCTACATCGTGTGAGGATACTACTCCCGTAGATGGCTAGCGTAGTGAATGCTAGCATGTAACTCAGGGATAAAGATAAAATAATGACATAATTCAAAACCAAATCAAATAACTATGTGTAATCATACATATACACATATATATATCGTACTGGGATAGGGAATAAGGTTTAACATGCATTTAAAATGTTAACTTAGATTGTGTATACTTGCCATCACAAATCCACCCATGGGCTATAAGGGTCCAGTGTAACCCTATGAATGGGCCCAGTATGTGTAGCTACACAAACCAGAGATATCACAAAAGGTCGGGGAGTCTCGTGTACCCTTCTTCCTCTATGATACATATATATGAGTATAAACTTGGGGGAGTCCTATGTACCTTGTAAGCATAAGGTCACCAAGACCAACCCTCATATTGGCAAACATGAGTTTCCAGTGTCCATCCATTGTACTCACACCTTCATGGCTAGCTATCACAACCCTCTATTATTGCCCCATTAAAATCTTTTACACATAACCAAACCACCAATTCTAGGAGTCAATTGTTTGGCATTATAAAGGGTATCATTATATCAACTCTAGATTGAAAGCAATGTCACCAACCAACATTAAAGGGAGTCTTTCGTTCCCCACAGACTTTGTTATTAAAATCACATGGGGGATTCCTTCATATCTCACAAGGTTTTCAAAACCAACCTTCACAATTTTTCCATTTTGTTTTATGCATTAGTTTTAAGAAATAGTCAAATCAAATACTTTTGGGATTCCATTATACCCCTCAAATTCTCATATTTCTCATAACTGCTAACCAATTTTTCAAAACAAGGTTGGGGTTATAACCACTTAAAGAGTTACAAGTTTAAAGCAATTTACCATTATAAAGTTCAACCGTCCATGCAACCACATGTTCAAAACCATAATTAAAATAGGGAAAACTATAATTAAACTATGAGAAACAATATTCATCCATGAACAACCAAAACCCCAAACCTTTATTTCAAAACTATAACAGTACCTTGCAAACCATAACTTAAATCGTAAGCATTTTATAAAATAATAATAACGGAGAAGTAACATGCCTTAGACACCAAGAAGCACAGAGAGAAATTGTTCTGGAAAGCCTTAATTGATTAGCTTGATAAAACCCTAGAGTTTTCTTTCATAGAGAGTTAGAGAGAGAAATTGAGAGTGCTTTATTGAGAATAATGTGTTAATTAAGTTCGAAGGGTTGGTTTTAAGTCATGGTATCAAAGAGACTTAAAGTGGGAAATGTCTAAAATGCCCCAACTTAAAAGTTGTAAAAAGATTGCATGTAGTTACGAGTCGACCCATTGACTCGTGACCACAAATATGACTCACGCCCCTGAGTCGTCACTACGAAAATTAGTAGTACACCCATATACTATCCACCATACAACTCCATGTTCCACTCGTGACTTGACCATATGAATCATATGGTCTAGTTGTATCCAAGATAAAACCCATGCGATTGGACACTGGACAACATATACTCAACCCTACCACTCGTAATCTATCCATACAGCTCTTAGTGAGACACTCGTACTTAGAGCCAAGCTAGACGCTAAATTTCTTATTTGATTAAGGCCTATCCTAATGATTCGTTACCACCTCTAATGACTCGTACCACCAAGTCATTACCAAGATTGAAAACACAACCACCATCCACTGGACACCTAATGAGTAGGGTCACCTAACTCATCCCCACAACATATGAATCGTATGATGGGTCATTAATAAGACAGTAAGCTCAAAGCTTAAGAATTTTCAAAGGGTCAAAATCTAGGGTGTTTCAACACATATGCATTGATTCATTCTTTTTCTTCACAAATAAATCTGGAGCACCAATACACTTGGTCTTGTGAAACCCTTACTCAAAATATCTTAAAGCTGAATATTACCTATTTTTAGTTTGATAGGATCCATACAATAAGAAGCTAAAGATTTAGGTTGGGTGTCTAGCTCTAAGTTAAAAGCAAACTCTATTTCAGGCTTAAGAGGAAGACAGGTTGGTTAGTAGGAAAAAGATTACCAAAATCATAAGCAACAGAAATTGATTCAAGTGAAGGACTCACAACATTAACATCCCAAACATAAGCAAGAAATAATTAACCCCTATATAGCAGTATCCTAACTCAAATGTAAGAAATAATCCCCACAAAATGCAACTAAAAGAACCCTACCATACAATCGAGGGTATGTCAAGCATGAATAAGGTAATGGTCTTGGCGAATCAATCTAAGACCGCATGATAGGAGAATAACTAGTCATGCCTCGAATCACTTCAAAATCTACCATATAAAATAATAAAATTAACTCGAGTATCATAATCACAAATGGTCACCAAACACAATATATATACCCAATCCATTACTAAAAATTACCAATGGGGTTAGATATAAATAGTAGCACATATAAATAATCCCAATCCAAACCCAAATGCGGTACATAATAAGAAAAAATATACAAAAATATAGATCTCAAATTAAATAAAGAAAAAGTTGGTTGATGGCATACTAAAATCATACTTGTGATAAGAAAATTCAATGTCTTAGACTCTGTCTTACTAGTTAATACATACAAATATCCTTGTCTTCTATTGTACTGGGTGCCTACTGATCTTACACTTAAGTGTCATTGTCTAACATATTTAAATTAGTTTGGAGGATGACCTACTAGGTTGGTGTGACTATTTAGTGATATTTGTGTAATTGTGTGCTAAACCTCATATTTAGGTGGTTTATAGTGTAAATAAATAAATAAAAGAGCCACAATGGGAAAGGAAAGTTAGATGAGATAACTAGTTCCACCAAGCCAAGCTATATTTGTTAGTGTATAGTTTTTTATGTGCTTTGTGTTTTTTATGATCTAATGATTATGATGAGATATTTTAGGAGTATATTAAAGATGCTAGTTGATAAAGAAAGCTGAACATGAGCTACAAATGATAATGGAACATGAGCAAGCTTGTCGTAAACTAAGATATGAAGTTAGATGAAATTATGCATAAGTGCACCACCCTCTGCACAGTGCCCTTATTTTTATGGAATGGGCTATGCACCACAAAATAACTTGAAATTTACCACTAGTTTGGATATGCTATAGGCTTTGCTTTGCACATCATGTAAAAGAGGGGTAAAGTTGGTTTAAAGTCCAAATATGAGTTGGAAACATATGGAACTTGTACCTAACCCAAATGGGACTTGGTTTAGATAACTTGAAGGATATATGAAAATCTAAATATGTAGTAAAGAAGGGTGGAACACACTGGGGAAGTCCATAAAATGAAGTCAATACCTACACACTCCAAACCAACTAAAACTAGGTTTTCTACTTAGTTTAAGTTGGGGGCAATGTGGTAAATGAACCTATTTTGTATCGATCATATTATGGAAGAATTTATGGGCTATATAAATAGAAATATAACACCTAGAGAGTACATCCTGGGTGCCACACGGTGCATATGGTCCCAAGAGAATACAAGCTAACCCATGAGCTGGTACCTGCTGTGAGCATTGGGTAAAACTGATAACAAAAGATCATATATGGAATTTAACTAAGGAATGCCTTAAGGTTTTTAAATCATAGTTCTGATAATAGCTGTAAAACAATACTGATAATACTTATAAAATGGCTGACAATGACAACTAAAAATTAAAGACTGACTAACTTTCTGTACTAGTCTGAAAAGCCTCTACTGACTAACTGTGGAGCTGATGGGACAAACCCCCAACTAACTCTGATTGAATAGAAAAATACTGAACTAATAAAGTAAGCTGAGGTAAATAAACCATGAACTCAAAGTATGAGGACTCACTACTGCTACAGCTGATAATCTAGTATATCTATGCATGATCAGGGAACTCAGTGTTCAAACCTATGATATTAAACATCATAGCGCAAGAAAAGAGTATGCGATCAGTACTTTGAATATATTGGTATGCTAAATAAGGTTAGGCCGATAAGCATGGTTTCATGTGTAGGAGTATAACTGACTGAATGAGTAGCATGAATACTGAGTAGAATGCATGAAATCTATGAAGATTGAGAATTCATGACCATGAATAAAACATATTCTGAATATAATCTATAAATTGAAATACTGGATACTGATAAAGGAATGAATTTTATATGTATATTATGGTCAAGAAAAACTAAAACTGAATTACTAAGCTAATTTTTGGACTAAAATTGTAGAGGATATTAGCTAACCAACATGCCTCATTGAGCAAATTGGGGTCCAACCTGTGTCCCCAGTTGGAAGGGTATCAGTACCGTGCCATGGGTACTAACACATGGCTATATGGATCCACTAATGTGTTGTCCTAAATAACTAAGGATGTTAAGCCTAAGCTGATGGGTAACCCTTGAGAGCTAGCCAAGCCTGAACTGGTGGGTGACTCCTCATATCCTATGCTGGCTACGTAGTTCTGTAGAACAGGGAATGCTACTAACATCTCAGCCTAACTGATGGAGAAGCCGCTATCCCTGCACTCGCTCGGTGCTAAATCCTACACCCAATTGATAGACACTGAACTCTGAACTGACTATGCTTAACTATTTATAGTAACTGACTGAAATAATAGGACTTGTAACTACTTTGTGACCGTTTTTTAAACACTAAAAATCTAGGTAAGCAGCTAAAATTTGGGTACTCAAAACCCCAAGACTCGATAGTAACAATAGCAAAATCATACCAAAACTTTAAGGACAAAATGTGAAAGCATTTATTCAAAACTCATTCTTGTAGGCATTTTATCAAACACGTGACATTTGTAATTTAATCTAAGCATGGGAATAGTGTAAAGCTTCTAGTAATAACATAATTTCACTATCAACATCAGTAATTATGATTTAATCAACAAACAACACCATTCGAATGAGTGAGGTTTAATAACAACAACAATTTCATGTAAATATTGTATAGAATTAAAATTCATGAGGATTCATGGTTAAAATCACAATAACTTGTAAAAATCATAACTTTGAATTTGAAATTAGATTTTTGGACTCCATGGGTAAAAAAGGCCCAAGGATGAACATCTAACATACCTTGACTGAGGAATTCGTAAAGGTTCTTGATGGTTTTCTTAAAACTTGAGCTTGAATCTTGAAGGGCTAAGGATTGTTCTTGAGAGAGGATTAATTTCTTGGAGGGAAATTATGAATAATAGGGCACATAATGCCCCTTTAGGGTTTTAATTTCGTGTTTTGGACAAATTTAGGGCCATGGGAAAAGGCCAAACTATCCCCAAAAATTTAAAACACAAAATTGGAAATCACGATTTTACACTCCAGCGCGACACGGTGCTATCGTATTGTGCCCTTGAAAAAAGGACGATCCTTATTTTGCACCATAGAGAGATGGGATGCTATCGCGCCGTGTCACTAGAAATGGATGAGTGTAATTTTGCACATTGGCGCAACACAACTTCATCGCGGTGCGTTACTGGAAAAGGATGAGTGCAATTTTGCTCTCCAATGCGACATGCTGCTTGCTCTATCACAATTCCTGGTGCGACACTAGATAATCATGGTGACATACTGGAAAGGGATGCGTGTTATTTTTTAGGATCACTGTAATGTGAGATAATCATGGTGAATTACTGCCTCTCACAAAAAGTGCCATAACTTCTCACCCGAGTATCGAATTAGGTGAAATTGGTATCGTTAGAAAGATGACTCAATTTTCTAACTTTTGGTGGGTCATGAGCTCAAAAATTCTTAGTAGAACGAATGGTATGCTCATTTAAAGTTGACTATAGCAACATCCTTCTCTATACTTAGTCGGTAAGGGATATTTTGATTCTTCTAATAGCTAGGATTTATTTGAGGCCTTAATACACATCAAACTCACTCATAAAACTAAAAAGCACTATAATTAATTTCTCATGATCTCGAAGCATGGATCTAATATTGGATTAGATTCTCGGGGTATTACAATAGTAAAGCATGGCTAGATCTTATTCCTACAAGATAAATCTTGGGCTTGCATTTTAGAAAATTAAAAAAAAAAAAGGTTGAAATCTAAAAATTTCAAAAAGAAGAAAATCTGTCCATTTTTGTTTCTTGGCCAAAATTGTATTCTTGTTGTGTTTTGGCCGAGATTTTTCTTGTTTTGAGTCTAGATCTAGGATTCATTTTATTTGTTTTTTTGTTTCTAGTGTTAGCTTCTTCACCTCTAACACTAAAGAAGTCTAGATCTAGATTTGAGCTTTAATTATTGATGTTGTTGTTGTGAACCTAAACTTTAGCCGTGTGATTGTTGTTGGTATTGTTGTTGCAGATTCAAAGCTTGGACGTATGGTGCGTTGTTGGTTCAAGGTTTGAATGTGTATAGTGGTTATTGTATTGTATTTTTTAAGCTTGGAAAGGTATTATTGATGTTTGGGGTCCAACTTGAACCTTAGAACTTCAAGATTCAAAAAAATGTGTTGTTGGTGTTCTTCACATCTTCATCTATTGTTGAAGAAAAAGTGGATGTTTGATCTTGGCAGTTCAAGAAAGAGAGTGTGTATTTTGTTAGTATTGAAAGACATATTTCCAAAATTTAAGACCTCTCAAGACTTTTACAACCAATTCCAATCACTCAAGGACTTTAACAACCACTTTTCCAAGAACCTTCCATGATTTAAGGACTATGTCTTGAGGAGAAAAGTCAAGTCTTGCTTTTTGAATTTGAAAGATTCTTGAAAGAGGATTTCAAGAATTGTTTTCTCTCCTTAACCAATTCCCACCAATTCCAAATTACAATTGGACCAAGAATTGAATTAGAAAATAAAATTTGATAACAACCCTAACCAATACATGGCTGCCACATCACGTTTTTACTGTTCACCGATAATTTTTAAGCTCAAATTTTAGATTTCTTAGTTTCATTTTATTGTTTCCTAGTTTCTTTGTTGATTCGAACACTAATTAACAAACTAGTAATCTCCTACTAGATTGTAAGTTAGTTGTAGAGTCCATTTATTCGTGTCTGCATTTGTTGTGTGCTTTTATCTTTTGTGAATTTTTTGTATCTTGTTGGTTCAAGTTCATAAACAAATTTTCTTTGAGTCAACTCAAATGAAAATCTATTCCGGGTAAGAGTAGACTCGACCCTCAATCACACACAAAGTACAAGCCGACTTTCAATACTTGTGAAACTAAGTGTGAGGTAAAAATTGAGAGTGAGAGTGTGGTGAGGCATTCTTGAGCTAACAAGTTTGTTCTTTTGTTGTTCATTGTTGTCTTTTGTTTTAGGTACCATGGCTGCCACCAATCTTGATGCCATATTTGACCGCATCACTGATAATATTGAAGACAGAAAAGGGCATGTTGAAAGGCTATGCCAATTAGTATCTACACTTATCCCAATAAATCCAAAACCCAAGGTCCAAACACCATGTGGTGAGAGATTCCTAAATAAAGTTGCTTCCCAAACTTGTGAAGGACTTTCACACCAAGGTAAAGATGAACATACTCATTAACGTCAAAGAAAAATTGCTAACTCTTATACTTTGGTACTTGTGAATGATGAACATGCGACTAATAAGCCATTGAGTGTGAGTAGTAGCTTACCTACATATGAGTATATTGATTCCTTGCCACTTGTGGATGATATACATGTTGTGCGAGTGGATACATTAGTTCAACCTATAGATGATCAAATCGACTTTTCTAGTAAGATCAGTTTGTTTCTACCTAGTGTTGAAGCTATTGTGTTGAATAAAAGTACATCATCACGTGAAAATTGTGTTGATCAACTTGTATGTAAAACTTTCCCACCACTTGAGAATATGTGTGATGTGATTAATAAATCTCTAGTGAGTGAAGAATTTGAAGATATTGGTAAAGGACAAAGGAGTGAACCCGTGAGCCTATGTTGTTGTAAAGATTCTAATGTTTTCTTGGCTCATAGGGTTAATCATGTGCTTGACATATCTTTAAAAAATGATTTTTCTTGTACTCCTTTGCATGACACCCCACCCTTTATTGATAAATATGGTGACTTAAATTGTGATCCCATTGATGTTAATGGTGGTTTGTGTCTACTTGAGGACCGTAGGGCAAATGTGTCATTGTCTCTTTGGGGTGTTGCTCATATCCGTGCATCTATGTTTGAAACACTTGTATTTAAGTTATGTGAACCACAACTTGAGGATGCCAAGTTGTATTCTTATTTGTGGAAGGGTCCAAGGATGTTAAAGACTTCTTGTCACCTTCATGGGGTTGGAAAAGTTGAAGTATCTTGTGGGACTCTTGGAAGCGTGCTTCACATCATTTGTAGAGGGAAGCCTAGTTCTTAGGCAAACTACTTGCCTTGGATTGGATTGTTGCATGGTAGTTTTCCTATTCTCCCTATTGGTATGACTCCCTTGATGGAATGTCTTCCCTTCGTAAGTGGTTGAAGGGAGAGACATCCTTCGTGCTTGCAATGTCCCTTTTTCTCATTGTGTGTTCCTACTTGTGAATACATCTTAGATGAGAATTTTGTATTTGGTGCCTTTCTTCACTACCTATATGCATATGATGATATTCATGATGTTGTTGTATATACATCGTATGAGAGGCGTAGTCTCGGTTTTTATCCCTTAATTCTTGATGTTCATCTGATCCCTTTCATTATTAATGTTGTAGAAAAGCTTTTCATAACTAACACAAAATATCCTTGTTTGTACTTCAAGTGTGTACCACCGTGGTATGATAGTGCTAATTGTTTATTTTTCTAACCCTAACCCTCATGCCATGAGGATGTGTACTTGTTTGTTTTTTCTTTGATTTTGCAAGGTGCAGATTCTAGGTCGAATCCTTTTCAAGAAGGGGAGGATGATATGAGTACGATCACTTAGATGGACTTATAACGGATTCGTTAGACCCGAGGCTTGGTGTGTGCAATGAAGTGCAAAGGAGAACCTAAATGGACACAAAAACAGTCCACTACATATGCTAAAAGGGCCAAATCAGTCCACTATATAGACTAGAGGGGTGCCCCTTCACTAAGGGGCCTTTTGGTCATTTTGCCTATTATTTGTAATACACTATAAATAGAATATTGTAGAGTTTCATTAGTTAGATTTTTATGAATATTAATAGCTTATAACACTTGAAACATTTTCTCTCTAAGGAGAGAAGACCACCAACCCGAAATTGTAACTAGGGAAATCAACTTGAGTGTGGAATCGCTCGTGTTGGATTCAAGCTTGGAAACATTGGATGCTTGGGTGATCGGGGTCACTCTTGTGCCAACATAAGAGTTAGGTAATTGATGTGTGTGATGTTAAAGGTCTAAGAGTGGAATAGGCTTTTGGGTTGTTAATAGTATAGCTTCAATTTGTCTAACTATCTATCTTTTGTTTCTTTGTAATCGTGTAGTAGTGTTGATATTGTAACCGTGTGTTTGTGTTGTTAATGTGGAATCCGAAATTAGTATATTGTTCATCTTGTTCTTGTTGTGTTGCTACTGTGTTGGTGTTATTATGCCATTGTGCCTTGTATTCTTCTTGTTGGTAGCAAATCCGAGAGGGGTCACCAAAAGAGGTCCTCGGTTTTTTTGGCTAGTGGACTGATTTGGGTGTTTGTTTCGTGTTTCCTTGTCTTTCTTGTATCAAACACCATGCAACCTAACCAGCTCTCTAATATAGATCTTGGCATAGTCCTTGGCTGAATAAAAAGTATGGACTGGTAAGAAATGGACTGATTTGGTCATCTTGTCTACAATGACCTAAATTGAATCATGCTATCGACGAGTACGAGGCAAACCTGTCACAAAATCCATGTTCACTTCCTCCCACTTCCAAGTGAGAATACTGAACTCCTGCATAGACCCATTGGCTTTTGATGTTCAATCTTAACTTGTTGACAAGTGGAGCACTTAGCTACAAACTCTGCAATATCCTTTTTCACCCCACTCCACTAATAGATTTCCCGTAGATCATGGTACATCTTCATAGCCCCTAGATGAATTGAGTAATGCGCAGATGTGCTTCTGTAAGAATTCGCTATCTCAGATCATCAACACATGGCACACACATTCTACCTTGGCAATGCAACACACCCTCTCCCCCTTGGGAGAAATCCTCTACTTTTTGGTCTCTAACTGACTCGTTCAGCTTTACCATACTAGGATCCCTATCTTTCTTTTCTTTCACTTAGACAACCAAAGAAGATTCCAAACTATTTTGCACCCATACACTGCCCTTAGCTGAGTCAATTAAATGAACACCTAATCTAGCGAGCTGATGAACTTCCCTAACTAACTTCTTCTTAACATCCTCAACATGAGCAACACTACCCATAGACAATCTACTTAGGGAATCTGCAACTACATTGGACTTGATCGGGTGGTACAAAATACTTATATCATAATCTTTCAACAATTCTAACCATCTTTTCTTATGCAGATTCAAATCCTTTTGTGAAAACTCAAATAGTGCCTCCAAATCTTTAAGGCAAACACAACAGCTAGCTCATGGGTAGGGTAATTCTTTTCATGGGGCTTAAGCTGTCTAGAGGCATAGGCAATAACCTTACCCTTCTGCATTAAAACACACCCTAAACTGACTCTGGAAGTATCACAGTACACAAAAAACCCATCTAAACCATTTGGTAACATCAAAACTGGGGCTATGGTGAGTCGAGTATTCAACTTCTGAAAACTCTTTTCACATGAATCTGATCACTGAAACTTGACTTTCTTCTAAGTCAATATTTACATGGGGGATGCAATAGACAAAAACCCTTCAAAAAACCATCGGTATTAGCTAGCAAAACCCAAGAAACTCTTGATATCAGATGGAGAAATGGGCCTGGGCTAGTTTCTCACCCCTCGGTCTTTTAAAGATCAACTCTAATACTATCATTGGAAATAATATGACTAATGAAAGCTACTAATGAAAGCTACTGATCTTAGCCAAAATTCTCATATACTGAATTTTGCAAGAAACTGATGGGCTCTAAGAGTTTGCAATACTATTTTGAGGTGGTCTGCATGATCATTTTCACTACGGGAGTACACAAGAATGTCATCAATGAAGACTATGACAAACATGTCTAAGTACTGCTTGTACACTAGGTTCATTAATTCCATAAAGGATGCTGGGGAGTTTGTGATACCAAAGGACATAACTAGAAACTCGAAGTGTCTATACCGGGTTCTAAAAGCTATTTTTGGAATGTCATATTCTCTAACTCTGAGATTATGACAGCCGAATTTGAGGTCTATCTACAAAAATAACTAGCACCCTGAAGTTGGTCGAATAAGTCATCGATTCTGGGAAGTGGGTATTTGTTCTTGATTGTGACTTTGTTCAACTGACGATAGTCGATACACATTCTAAAAGATCCGTCTTTCTTACGCACAAACAGAACTAGTACGCCCCACAAGGGAACGCTGGGCCTGATGGATCCCTTATCTAGCATATCTTTTAATTTTCCTTTCAACTCTTTAAGTTCGACTGGATCCATTCTGTATGGAAAAATAGAGATAGGATGGGTATCTATAAGAAGGTCTATTCCAAAGTCAATTCCCCTTTTGGAAGGAACTCCGATAAGATCTTTAGAGAATACTTATGGAAATTCTCTCATTATTAAAACTAAATCAAGGTTGGGAGTTTCAGAATTAGACTCTCACTACTAACCCTCCATTCAAGGATTGGTTCATTTGGAAATTGAAAATGAACTACTCTATTTCTACAATCCACTAAAGTATAACATGAATGAAGACAATCTATGCCTAGAATGACGTCAAAATCTGTCATCTCTAACTCTACAAGGTCTACTAAAATAACCTTCTAAGATATTATAATCGGGCAGTTCCTGTACCCACCGGGTTATGATAGACTTACCTACTAGGGTAGACACTGAGAAAGACTCTATTAAGATTTTATGACTGACTCTAAAGTTGACGGCTATATAAAGGGTTACGAAAGAAAGCGATGCTCTAGGATCTATTAAAGCATAAACATGTAAATAAAAGACTCGAAACATACCAATAACTACATCAGGAGAAATTTGTTGATCTTTTTGGGACTGAAGTGCATGAAGCCTGTTCTAACACTGACCACTAGTAGCACTAGCAGCCGACTGGAGCTGATGACTGATGGGAATGGCGTTATTGGCTCAAATCCCTTTCTTTCTAAGCAACTACTTGGCACTCTCGAAGCTGATGGCCAGGCTTACCACACCCAAAGTATACATTACCGCCAACCCTATACTCACCCTGATGGTTTCTACCATATTTCTAGCAAAGAGGATTTGTGAAACTACTATTTACAATGCCTTAGGATTAGAACTTGGTGCCCTATACCAATTGTCATTTCTGATAATGACAACTGAAAACTGAAGACTAACTAACTATCTGTACTAGTCTAAAAAGCCTCTACTGACTGACTGTGGATCTGATGGGACAAACCCCTAACTAACTCTAACTAAATAGAAAAATACTAAACTAATAAGATAAACTGAGGTAAATAAACCATGTCCTCGAAGTATGAGGAATCACTACTGCTATATCTGATAATCTGGTATATCTATGAGTGATCAGGGGACTGAGCATCCAAACCTATGATATTAAACATCATAGAGCAAGAAACGAGTGTTTGATCAATACTTTGAGTGTAATGGTATGCTAAATGAGGTTAGGTTGATATGCATTGTTTTATGTGTAGGAGTATTATTTGACTGAATGAATAACAAAAAGTACTGAATAGAATGCAAGAAATTTGTAAAGACTTAGAATGCATGACCAAGCATGAAATATATTATGAATATAATTTGTAAACTAAAATACTAGATACTTATAAATGAATGACTTATATCTATATGCTATGGTCAAGCAACACTGAAACTGAATTACTTTGCTGATTTCTAGACTGAGACTGTGGGAGCTATCATCTAATTGACATTTCCCAATGAGCAAATTGGGGTCCAACTTGTGTCCCCGATTAGAAGGGTGTCAGTATCATGCCACGGGTACTAACACTTGGCTGTGCGGATCCACTAATGTGCTGTCCTAAAGGACTAATGGTATCATGCCTAAACTGACGGGTGACCACTGAGAGGTAGCCAAGCCTGAATTGATGGGTGACTTCTCATATCCAAAGCTGGCTACATAGTTTTGGAGTACATGGATTGCTACTAACAACCCAACCTAACTTATAAGGAAGCTGCCATCCCTGTACTCGCTCAATGCTAAATCCTACTCCTAACTGATAGACACTGAACTCTGATCTGACTATGCTTAACTATTTATAGTAACTGAATGAAATGATAGGACTTTTAACTTCTCTATGACCATTATTTAGACACTAAAAAACTAGGTAAGCTGCTAAAATTCAGGTATTAAAACCCCCAGGACTCAATAGCAACAATAGCAAAATCATACCAAAACTTTAAGGACATAATGTGAAAGCATTTATTCAAAACTCATTCTTGTAGGCATTTCATCAAACACCTGACATTTGTAGTTTAAGTTAAGCATGGGTAAAGTGTAAAGCTTGTTGTGATAATATGATTTCAATATCAACATCATTAATTATTATTTAATCAGCAAACAACAACATTCAAGCTTGTGGGGTTTAATAACAGTAATAATTTTATGTAAACATGGTATAGAATCAAAATTCATAGGGATTCATGGTTAAATTTACAATAACTTGTAAAAATCATAACTTTGAATTTGAAATCTTGCACTCTATGGGTGAAAAGGGTGCATGGATGAACATCTAACATACCTTCACTGAGGAAATCATGAAGGTTCTTAGTGGTTTTCTTGAAACTTGAGCTTGAATCTTGAAGGGCTAGGGTTTGTTCTTGAGAGAGGATTAATCAATACATATATATGTATTTTTGATGATGAACAATAAACTACAAGAGACCAGGTCCCTGGACGTGCAAGGTACAGTACAGCTGGCACACATCAACTGCATAGTTTTGTCCTCTTGTGTAACAAACTTACAGGTGCTATTTTGTACTGACTTGGATAATTGGTCCAATGATCCTTCAGCCCTAATTATCACTTAACTATAAAGGGAAGAGATGCCTCTTCATTAAATAGTTTTTGCAAAAATCAGAGAGAAAAGAGAGGCAATAAAAACTCCATTTCAAGATTGCTAAAGCATTGCTCATGTTCTTATCTTTGTAGTATGCTTAAAGAGTGAGTGAGTGAGTGTTCTTTAGTGTTGATTTGTAACTGAACTAATCAAGCAATAAGAATAGTGTTTTCTTCTTTCAGAGAGTTTCTTAGGTAGAGTTACCTAAGTTTGACACTGATTAGAGCTACTCAGTAGAGAGGGTCCTTGGTAGAGTTACCAAAATAAGCTTGTAGTAGAGTTACTACTAGCGAAACAAACCTAGAGTTAGGTTCAGTGAAAGCTGTAATCAAGAGTTTGATATTAGTAGATTTGGAGGTGCTTGTGAGGGGAAGTTGTGGTTTTTCCCTTCCTGGGATTCCACATAAAATTTCTTGTGTCTTTAATCTTCCTGCACTATCTCTTACTTCCTATTTATTTTTGTGTACTTTGCCTGTGATTGATTTTGAGGGACCTGGTCCCTTACTGTGTGGTGCAACCCTCAAGGGTTTCAATAGTTGGTATCAGATACTTGTTTAAAAGGTTCACACCTAGAGTGTCTTGCTTAGAATGACAGCTCCACCTAATCTAGAAGAAGGGCAATATACAACTAGACCACCAAGATATAATGGACAGTATTATGGGTGGTGGAAAACTAGGATGTTTGACTTCATCTTGGCTAAGGATAGTAAACTGATAGACATCATTCTTGATGGTACTTTTGTTCCAGTAAAAGAAGTCAAATAAGGGAAAGTGACAAGAATAGTTGTCAAAAGCAGGAAGGAGTTCAATGATGAAGATAGAAAGAAAGTTGAAAAGAACTATAAGGCCAAGAAACTATTAGTTTGTGGCTAGGGACTGATGATTATAATAGGATTTCTATATGTGAAAATGGAAAAGAAATCTAGGATTGCTTGAGTACTGCTCATGAAGGAACTACTGATGTGAAGGATTCAAAAGTAAACATGTTGACTACTCTGTATGAAACCTTTAACATGAAAGAAAGAGAAACAATACAAGAAATGCATACAAGATTCACTTCTATCACAAATGAGCTACACTGCTTAGGAGAAGTGAGTCCATTGAATAAACAAGTGAGGAAGATTCTTGGTATCCTTCCAAAGTCTTGGGAGAGTAAAGTGGGTAATATAATAGAGGAAAGAAATATGAAGACCCTCTCCATGGATAGACTGATTACAAATTTAATGACTCTTGAGCTCGAGAAATAACAAGAGCTAGAGAACAAATAATCCAAAAATGAAAGATCTCTGTCATTGAAGTCTTCAAAGCATGACTTAAGTGAAGAAGAGACTGATGTTTCCTATTTGGCAAATAAAATTGTCAGAGCAATGAAAAGAAGTAGTTAGTTCCAAAAAAGAAAAAGCAACAGCAACCAGGGAAGCAATGTTGAGTTATGTCACAAATGTGGAATTCTCGAGAATTTTATCAAGGGTTGTCCTATACATAAGATGGAGTACTAGGATCACCTTGACACTGGAGGTGAAAAAGGAAGAAATAGGGACCAGGTCCTTGTAAAATTAAGAAGACATACTATAGTTGATTTTTCAGTTTAACATGCTTTAGCTTGTTGGGGTAATTGCTCCAGTGAATTAGATAAAGCTGAGATATCTACAAATGTTTCAATTTTTGCACTGGAGGATGTGAAAGTAAACTTTGATATCTTGTTTGATTTTATGGCAAATACTGAAGATGAAGAAGAAGATAAGGTAACACTCTCTGACATTAATGAAAACTTAGAGAATTACTTTGCTAGAAAAATAAAAAAGCTTGCAAATATGTTGATTGATCCTATATGTGAAACGGCTAAGGAGAAAAATGATCTAGAAGAAAAGGTGTAATGTCAAGAGCTTGAGTTAATTGCTCTAACTCTCCAAATATCTAAAACTAAAGAGCAAGTTACTAAGTTAAAATCTAAAAATTTAACCTTAGTAAATCAATTGGAAAAAGCTAATTGTGCCTGTCATAAAGAGAAAGACAATGCTCTAGAAGAAAAAATAGAAGATCAAGAGTTTGAGATGATAGATTTGACTCTCTAGATATTAGAAACTGAGCAACAAGTTGCTCACCTGAAACATGAAAATCTGAGTTTAGTAAATCAACTAGAGAAAAAAGATATTTTTAACTGTAAAGGAAAGAAAGAAGTTTTAAAGTTTCAGGTTGAGCTTGAAGAAAAACTGGAGGATTCTCAAAGGATTCTCATGGATGCACTTCTAAAGAATAAAGAGTTAGATAGGGACCTGGTCCTTCTAACGAAAGAACTTAAAAAATCCCTATAATGGACAACATCTTCTCAGATCCTTTTTAATTTACTAATCAAGGAGCTAATAATGGGAAGGGGATTGGTTATCAAGAATGAACCCAAATTTGTGGGTCTCAAGGGAGGGTTGCTTATAATGCTAAGAATAAGGTTCAAAAGCCTCTATGCACTCATCGTGGAAGAGATGGGCACAAAAAGGAATATTATCACAGTAGGATTAGAGCTAGAATGAATGTTTGCAGATACATTATGCAAGGGAATACACATTCTAATGATCTTAAGACTCGAAGAATTGTGAAAAGGAACTCTCTACCTAGATGTACCTAAAAGGATTTAATCACACCTTTGTCTTCCTACTGGAAACTCAAACTCAAGTGGTTTCCCAAATATGACAAGTGATCATGGTCTCAGGTATGAAGAAGAGAACTGCAATAAAAAATGATCATTAAAAATGAGTAATCGACTAGCTCAATGTTGAAAGTCTGACTGTATTCTCTCTTTCTCAAGACACTTTAAGATAGAAGTGTCTTAAGTAAAATAGTTGATTTCAAAACACCTGATCCCCGAAAAATTATAGCTAACAATCCCCATAACAAAAAGGAAAATGTGTGATTTTTTTTAAAAGAGGGGATTTGATGGCGGTAAAAATGATGAGGAAAAAGTTAGAGGATGCAGAAAAGAATGGTAATGATGCAAAATATCAGCCACTGAGCCCAGCTCAAGCCTTATATCAAGTAGAAAAGGTCATGATAAAACTCCCAGGGACTTGGTACTCAGCCTACATTAAGAACAGGCTGTAAAACAAAAATGGTGTGCAAAGCCAGAAACACTGAAGCTGATTGACCTAATCGACTGAAACTATCTTGTGACTCAGTGTTCCCAATTAAAATTGGCTATGATTAGGAAAAAGGTGTCCTTGATAAGGTAGGTGCATTTTGGTCTTACTCAATACTATACCATTACAGGTTTGTACCCATGGGAACAACTTAGGAAGTGGACAAATGTGACGTTAAAAAATTTAAAGATTTACTCAAAAAGAAGAAAGGACCTTGTCCCATCTCTCAAGTTAGTGCCTATATAGGATGCTCTAATAGCTATTATAAAATTCTATCTAAATAGGGCTTGTATGTTTATCCATATACAAAAATAGTCAGTTCCCTTTTACCAAATTTAGGGTCACACTTAGTAAGCCGTGGTTTTTCCCTTCCTGGGTTTCCACGTAAAAATTCTTGTGTCTTTACTCTTTCTGCACTGTTTCCTACTTCAGGCTTACTAATACCATAGTTTTGATATAGGATGATCATTCTAAAGAAAGCTCAACTAACATTGAGGTTGAATCCTCGAGGAGTGAGTCTAGTCTTCAAACTTTATAGGTGTTGATAACATCTAAGTGTATGCCCGTAGTGTAAACAAAATAAATTTCATGAATTAAAATAGAGGGGTTGGTTTGGAAAGTGATTTTACCAAAGTTTATTCAATCTAACAAAGTAGAGGCAACAATTGTGATTGAGCTTTCAATATGAGATAATCCTTGGGATTATGTCTTCCTAGGGGTAAATAATGTACGGGTCATGTTAATTGAATGCGAATTCTAGTCATCAACTACATGGGTAGGCTTGGTTAGGAATTCTTGAGGCTAGTTTGTCAATAAAACCTTAAGATTATCATCTATGGACCCTTTCGGATACCTCATAGATGTGAAAATCAAATCCACCTAATACCTCCATTGGGCATCCCTATTTCTAGAAAGATGCCCAAGACCTATCTAATTCTCAACGCACCTTTATTTCTAAGACAGTGAAAACAGAACAAATTACTTCTACTATTTCACTATTGCCTCGTCACCCACATCCCTTTTTCATGGATGATGTAGGATTTGAAAGTTCACTCACATCCGTCTTTCAAGGATGATGTGAGATTTTGAGAATTTGGAGTTTTCACCCACAAATCTATTTTGGAAATTTGTGGTTTTTACCCACAGATTTCAACTAAATCAATCAAACATTACTGAAACACACAATTAATGACCAAGAATCTACACTAAGAAATCACAACCCACACATATTTGCTCCTTACTTCAACATAATCTCAATATAAATTGCTTAAATACTCATGAAATCAGGAAGAAAAAATATACCAAAAGTGTCATTCTATTTATCCGTAGCGATTAAAAATAGGAAGATTCTTCAATTTAATTTCAATTTTACTAAATTCAAAAATGAAAATTCAACCGCAAGATTTTCCCCAAATTTGTAGGGTTACGAAATCTCCCAATTCAAATTTTCAAAGTCTAGAATATCAAATGGGAAAGGTTTTTTGCATTATAAGGGATTTGGGGTCGGCTATATAAAATTATAGAATTTCCCCTAGCCATAAACCCACTAAGCCGCGATCGCTGCAGCTTGTCTACGATCGCAGCTATCGCGACAGCTATAAGATCATCGTGATCGCAGGAATTTGACCGAACTTGACTGGCTGCGATCGCGGCCTGACTAACACCAGTTAAGCTCAATTCCACATCTTTTCTTTTCATCACCTGTATACCTGTAAATTATGGAAATTAGTTCATTCAACTAACAAAGTTGTCTTATTCATACCTTCAAATCATAGTAGTGTGTGAGAATTTTGGATGTAAATGAGTGGTAAATTCACCACTCATCAACACCCCCAACTTAAATCTTTGGTTGTCCTCAAGCAACACTACCTCTTACTCAATGAGATAATGCAAATTTAATCCCATTTATACAACTATATGATCACAATGACTTCAAACTTGATTAACACCACAAGTAGCTCTCAACAAGGGCAAAGATATTCTCATGACTCCCCCAACATAAAATGCAGTATCAAAGATGCAAAGGACTTTAAGGAATAATAATGCAAAACGCACCAACTCTCTTGAGGTTACTCCCTCTTGATAGCAACTCAGCTATACTCCTTTGTCTCTTTTTTGGGAAAATAACAATTTCACCCACCTTAATTCGTTTACATGCCTCCTCATAAGAAGGAAATCCCACACACCAAATTATCAAATATGCTACAAGGAATTTTAGTGCAAAACACTCTCTCTAAAAAATACTCTTTCAATGCATATAGTACCATGCCATAGGCTTGTCCTCATTTCCAATCGCCACATGACTACACTTGGTTGGAGATATCGAATGACTTTTTAAGCTTGTAATGTAGGTTCGGGGAAAGGGTATGATATCATTTAGGAACAAAGTGACTACACCCCCCTTGAACATCTACATCACACTATTTTAACCTAACTTTTGACCATGGACCACTTTATTTATTTTTCAAATTCACACATGCCTACCTTTGCTACCTTGATTTGCCCAATTCTTTGAAAACATTTTCTTTTTAACTAATTGTTTTGCTATCTCATGTTATTCCTTCGTTTGATGAGTCCTTTATTTTTCACCTTTTCACTTTTCTTTTTTTACTGAGAATCATAGGCATCCACTTACATTATCATGGCCCAAAGTCATCCCTTCTAAACTTACCACCCTAACTTAGGAATTTGGCCTCAATTTTCATTTTCCGAGTTCAAGGAGGGTAGGGTTCAAAAGAGGGAAAACTTTAAATAGTTTAAGTCTTATAATATGGTTGCCATAGAAAGGCTTGAAGGCTCAAAATAGGTAACTAAGGATACTATTCTATGTATGGGTAGGCTATTTAGGCTAAAGTGGGTTCCTATTTCTATAAAGAAAGTTTAAGATCATTTCATCAATCAAGTATAGTCACAATTAGCCTTGAGAGACTAACGAGGCAAGTTCTAGATGGTACACGTATGCATGAGAGTTAGACAATAACTCTCACCGCACATGACATGCAAACTCCTCAAGGAGGCTTAATTGTACTTACAATTAGAGACAAAATGGAGTATTTACCAACTTCTATAAGCTAGCAATTTCAGAGTCAGAAAAAGAGCTAAAGAATTGTTACACAATTGTTCACGTCCATGACCTTGGTTTTCAAAAAATTTTGGATGAAGGGGATTGTTTGCTTCGCATTTGCACCACACATAATTTGCTATTTATGGAACCAAACCAAGCCGTTGTCTCACAATTTGGCTTTCATGAGAACAAACCATATGGCTACTCAGACTTTACCATTTGTATAAGTTCGATCTCAAATCCAAAATGCCACAGGTACTTTGGTTTCCCTTGCATTTCTAGCTCTGAAGCTATGGGTACTCACACTCTCCCTATATCCATGGCTCAAAACCCCATCACAATGATTTTCACTGAAGAATGTTGTTACTCAATCTATGATAGGAAAAGGCTCGTCCTATATTAAAATAAATAAGATAAAGATAAAATAAAAATTTAAAAATAAAACAAATAACTAATCCATGAAATGTAGGCACCATCAGAGTGCTCGAATATTAAAATCCAGAAAAATAAAAATCATCCAAAATAACATAAGATCATCTAGAAATATCTCAATAATACAAGTAAAATAAATGAATACAAAGATAGGCACCCCAACTACGAAGCTAGCAGTGACCTTACTGCATAATCAATAAAGTATAAAGAGAGAAAAAGGGTGCTCCCTTTAACCGCATCAAGAACTGTTGTCGCCCTCAGGCTCTGCACCATCTCCAACATCATCAGAACCAAACCACTCAGCTGGGGCCTTATCATCACTCTCAACTCTAGAAGAAGGAAGTTTGTCTCTGGGTTTTATGACCTTCCAAAGTCCCTTCACCCCCTTCCACATCTTGGTGAAGAACTTCTCCCTCTTCTTCTGTTTTTTCTTTATATTCTTATGCGAGTCCCTGATACCCTTGTAAGACTCTATCAAATATGAGTAGGATCTCTTAATCCTAGCAATGGTGGATCTCTATATCTTTTAATCCTCCAAGTACCTCTCATAATTAGATTGAGACATATATGAATGTCGGGTGGTGGAAGGCTCTCTCGATCCTTGAGGCGACATTGCTATGAGCTCCTTAATTTCCCTTATCTCCACTAAGATCTCATCAAAGTTTTAGCTATAGATGGCCTACAAGAATCAGTTTTCTCATATATTGACTTACCTAAGTCGATCTTCCCCTTCCTGCTTTTTCTCGTTGCTCTTTCGCCCAAAATCTTGATAAGATAAATGGGGGGGGGGGGTTGGGCATTCCCAAGTATCTCTGGGGTATACCTTTACCCTAGATATCTTACATAGCTCAGTAATTAAAGAAGGGAATAAGAGATGCATACCATCATGAGTTTTGAAATACTTTATGTCTAAGATCAGAAGTTGACCAACATTCAAAGGAATGTTGTCTAGTATACAGGCAATCATTCGAGATCTCATATCTAGAATAGCAGTCATGTGTGCGCATGGAAAAACCCAACTATAAATGATGTGAAGCTATATCCTCTCCTATGCTATGAAATCATTTATTGATATTCCCTTCTTGGTGACTGCCCAAGGAACCTCCCCACCAAGGCATAACTTTTAAGCTATCTAGCTCCCTGGTTCACATCCTTTCGCCTTAAATTGAGCCATATTTGTATTTGGGAGCCCCTATAGGTCATTTATCGGTGCATCTCCAAAGTGTACTTCCTTTCCTCGAATCCTGATGACTGGGTCAGAGAAAGATACTACTCTAAGGTTAGCATAGAACTCTCGTAACCAATACTCGTTGACTGGCAAGTATACAAGGCAAAGCACCTTTACCTAGTGGCTATGAGTTGGTCATGAAATGCCAAAAGCTTTTATGGCATCTTATCCAGACATATGCCTCTCTTCGGTAGCAGCTTCGTCTTTAGGAGATAACCGCAGTACAAAGTTTGGCATTCAACGCCAAAAAATGGACTTGGTTATAATCTTTCATGATTTAAACTTGGAAATCCTGACAACAACACAACAACAGTCATCATTGACATCTTCATGCAAAAACTATGTTATGTTGTCCAATTAATCCCATAGGATGTTTACTTGGTGGCTTTTGGGAAGGAATTGGAACTGCAAGATTTTTTTGGTCTTATCTAGAAATCAGCCTCAGATATAGAGATCGAAGGTCATTAATCCATGATCGTGGTCCAATGAATGCAATCATGGTATTTAAGCCTAGATAGAGCCAAATTTTCAAAAACTCAAATTTTAATTTCAAGGACAAATCATGTTCCAAAGCCGAAATTAACAATAAGAACACTGAACAAGGTTCCTAGGCATTCGATCATGCCCTTAGAATATGAAAACAACTAACGATGAATTCATTTGGGCATTTGGTCAAGCACTTGGTGTGAACACTATATTCCTCTTAGTTTTGAATGCAATTTGGGTACTCAAGACTTCCTCAAATGTGTGCACACCTTTCACAACACTGAACCACCACATAAGTATAATTATACAATGATTTAGTAATGAAAATCACAATTCTAGGCCATCTCTAATACATATATTCTAAGGCCTACTTAAAAGCAATTAAAGAGAGAATTCCAAGGACATACCAGATTAAAGATGCAAAATAAATGTTATAATGCTTTTGGGATGCTCAATATACAATCACAGAGGGTGAAACTTGAGAATAATTTGAAGGGGGAGTGTAAGGGTAATGGGCAGTCGGATGGTCTCTTAACACAGTCAGTACCACAATCGCTTCAGAGTTCCTCAATTTTGGTCATGGGGTTACTGCAATTGTAGTAGTACGGCTACTGTGATTGCGGTAACTGAGGCCATTTTTGGTCCTCTATTTCCCCTGCTTAGTCCACTACAAAAAAATTTGACACTTTTTCTTATTTAGCCTTATTAAAAAACCCTATAGTTCCACAAATGTATGGATTAATAAACACCAAAATTAAAATCTACTCTACTAAATCAAAAAAGGGATACGAGCCACTTTCGTAGTATTTATGGGTTGCCAACCACATAGCACCTTATATATCGTCGTGGCATGACATCCTTCATTTTTTCAAGTTGGATAGTCAAGGGACCTATCATTCACCTCCATATCCTCAATATCAATGACGGACACTACTTGTAACTCCATGGGTTGTTTCTCAGTTTTGCACATCTGGAAGTGTACTTCATCATTATCGATATAAAATCTCATTTATCCTAGATTTATGTCCATAATAGATCTTTTGGTTGCAAGGAAAGGTCTTCCAAGTATTATAGGTACCACTTGGTCGATCTCACAATCAAGCACGACAAAGTCCACTGGAAGGTTGAAGTGGTCCACCTTTACTAAAACATCAAATAAGACCCTAACCAGTTTCTTGATAGACCGGTCCATCAATAGCCTCAGTATTGTTGGATCAGGAAAGACCAACCTGAGTTTTTGATTGATTGAATAAGGTATGATATTGATGTTACACCAAGGTCATACAAGGCTTTTTCAAACTTGTGTGTACCTATGGTGCAAGGGATTGTAAAGGCCCCAGGATTCTCTTTATTCTCTGCTATAGCGCTAGTCATGATAGTGCTACACCCATGATTAATTTCCATGGTTTCACTATCAACAAGACATTTCTTTGTCATCAAATTTTTCATAAGCTTAGTGTATCCCAAAATCTCTTGAATTGCTTATAGCAATGAGATATTAATTGAAAGGTTGCTAAACTTAGCAAGGAACGTCTTGAACTTGGTATTATCATCCTTATTTTTTAGCATTTGAGGGAATAAGGGAGGATCCTTTATGGCAGACAACGGATCATTTTACACTTTATCATTCTCAGCCACCTTTAGATCTACCTCTTCATCATCCACTTCTTTACTTAGAATCAATTTCTTTTCATTCCCTTCTTGAGACTTCAGAGCATCCTCATTTGAATAATTCATATGCTTCTTCTTATTCACATTTGCTTATTAAATATTGGTATCGTTTTCAACATCCACCATAAGATCACCGAGGGTATTAACACTACTAGTGACAATATCCAATACTTAGGCATCAATTTTTGGATTCACAACAGTGTTACTAGGAAGACCTCCTTTTTGTCTAGCATTAGTTGAGTGGATATTTGCTTGATTTAAGTCTCCAATTTCTTGATCGAGGTGGAGTGTGATACCACTGTTTGGTGATTTACAAAAAGTCACCTATCAATTTGTAAACCATTTTATATATTCCCCCACTCTCATTAAAATCCTTGCTAACACATCTTTGGTCTTGAACTTTTGGGATTAACGAAATTGGATTCTTTACCCTTTACTCAGTCATAGGGAGGCACATATCGGCAATATTTCCTTTCCTTGTCTCTCCAATTGCAATCTCTATCACAAGCACACCTATCCCACTCCACTTCATGATCCATCCAACTTTGGTTCCCTCCTTGCCTTTGATAGGCCAGGTGGGAACCCACTGGATCATTAGTTAAAAACCGAATCTCTTTATCAAACCTCTTGACCTCTTCTTCATCATAGCCCCTGGATTCCACATTCACCATTTTTGTGGGTGCATCCATCACATGCTTCTTTCTCAACTCTAATTATGTCATTATTTGGGCCATGTTCTCCTCCTTTTTTTCATCTCTTTTAATTTTCTCTTTATCAACATAGAAGGTAGTAGGAGACCCTTTAGCAACCTCAGTGTCTCAGTTATGCCAACTCCAATTTTTATTTGTGACTTTCTCAAACAAGTTTGTGCCATATTATAAAACAACTTCACCGTTGAACCCTCGGGACATATTATCCACCATGGTTTTATTTAGTTAATCCAAAGCCCGATAAAAGATTTGGAGAAACATCTTATTCCATACCTCGTACAGAGGCTATCCATTCTATTGATTAAAAATTTTTGATTTCATTATACAATTACAACATCTTAGATTGTGTAAAGTATCGGTCGAAGAATATAACGTAAGTTCATCCCATAAAATAATTGACCCAGCCAGAAGAGATAAAAGCCATAATACCGCCTCACCCATTAGAGAAAATGGAAAAAACCTCAACCTTATGGATTCTTGTGAGATATGTTCAATGTCCAAGGGGGCACAAACTTCTACAAAATTATTCAAGTGTAATTGGGGCTCATGAGCTTGCCCCTAAAGAGACCCTTTATATGAAGCATATGCAACACAACACTCATGACGTGCAGCACCCTGTTCCCTTTATTAGGTAGGATATGGATGGTACTTTCACGCCTAACGTCATGGAGTTACACCTTATCATCAAGGGAACCATTAAAAGTCCCAGAATTACTTGCATGGTTGCTCACAGTGTATTGGACATTATTGAATTTGCCAACAAAGAAACAAAAACAACAAAAAAAGTAAATCAAAATCACCATGAGTATACCTAAAGCTACAACCAACACTGCACAAGTAGAAACTAAGTCTTACTCCTCTGCAATGATAATATTTTGATCACGCTTACCAATACCGTAGTTTTGATATAGAATGATCATTCTTAAGAAAGTCCAACTAACATTGATGTTGAATCCGTTAGGAGTAAGTCTATTCTTCAAACATTATAGGTGTTGACAACGTCTAAGTGTATTCCCGTCGTGTAAACAAAATAAATTGCATGAATTAAAATGGAGGGGTTGGTTTGGAAAGTGATTTTACCAAAGTCTATTCAATCTAACAAACTAAAGGCAACAATTGTGATTAAGATTTCAATATGAGATAAGCCTTGGGATTATGTATTCCTAGGGTAAAATAATGCATGGTCATGTTAAGTAAATGAAGATTCTAGTAATCGACTACATGGGTAGGCTAGGTTAGGAATTCTTGAGGCCAGCTTGTCAACAAAATCTCAAGATTATCATCCATGAACCCTTTAGATACATTATAGATGTGGCAATAAAATCCACCTAATACCTCAATTGGGCATCCCTATCACTCACATCCCTCTATCAAGGATGATGTGATATTTTGAGAATTTTTGGTTTTCACCCACGAATCCCAACTAAATCAAGAAAGCATTAGTGAAACACACAATTAATGACCAAGAATATACATAAATAAATCACAAACCACACATATTTTCACCTTATTTCAACATAATACCAAGATAAATTGCTAAGATACTCATGAAATTAGGAAGAAGAAATATACCAAAAGGTTCATTCAGTGCATCCGTGGAGATTGAAAGTAGAAACGTTCTTCAATTTAATTTTAATTTTCACAAAATTCAAACATAGAAATTTGACCACAAGAGTTTCCCAAATTAGCAGGGTTACAATATCTCCTAATTCAATTTTTCAAAGTCTAGAATACCAAATGGGAAAAGGTTTTTGTATTATAAATGATTTGGGGTCGGCTATGTAAAATTACAAAATTGCCCTTAGGTTGTAACGCCCCGAAAGCACCCCCTGGACGTCACACTATGCTTAGGATTACAAATAGCCGTAAGATAACTCATGATATCTAATATGCTTACAACTCACATGAACGGTGAACTATATATGAATAAGGACTAATAGGAAAACAACTTAATCTCATTATCAACTAGTAAATTAGAAACCTTAAACAAACGCTTTGAACTTAGAACATACACAATCTAACATGCCTCTACTGCTAACTAGAGAGCCATTGGGCCAGGCCCTATCTGACTCGAACATAAGTGGAAATCAAAGATCTAAAATAACTTTCAACCATAAACATGAGTCTGATAAACTGGGTCCTTGGACTATGAAGACTTACCAATAGTCAGGATGCAGGAGATGATGCCCGTGATCAATCATGCTACTAGAAACAAGCACCAGAACCTACATTATAAGACAATGTAGCACATTGACATATATGTGGGTTAGTACCTCTGGAATGTACTAAATATGCGGGGATCAATGCATAAGTAAAACAAGAACTCAATATTTATGTATGTACTTTCAAATAATGCATGCTAAGCATACATGGCTCACCTTGGACTTGAATAAAACTAAAGATTGCAATATCATAAAACATAGATAATAATGCATATGAATAATCTTAGTGAACCATAACACTTAGTTTCTAAAATTTTTACTTTTAATCTTTCTTATGGGAAATTATTAAAACCGACATAAACTATGTGAGTTACCATGGAGTCCAATGTCTTATCCATGTTGGGGAGAGTTGTTCTACCCTTTCCATCAGAATAGAACCTTAAATTAAGTGATCACTATACTTCATCCATATTGAGAAAAATCGTAACATACTGTGGCTCGTAGTTTCTAGGAATTTTGGATATGTTTTTCCGCATTCCCTTCTCGGTGCTAAATACTATTCCAAGAATATATATATATTCTCATACTTGATAAATCCAACTTAAAATAGCATAAGATTTTGTATAATGAAAACCATTTATGCTTATCTTTACTTCAATCATAATCAAGATGAACAATTTTGGATTTCATATCTTATCTTTAAATCAAAGGATCAAGCTTTCTTGAGTCATGATAATATTGCATATGAAGGAGACTTAAAAAACTTAGACTTTCTTGAAAATTTAATACTTTTTCTTAAATTTTAAAACTCTGACTTCTTTTCATAGCACTTACAATAAAATAATAGGATCAATACCCATATAGAAGTCTTTCATCAAAAACCAAATCTAAGTAATGAAATTCAAATCATAATATCTATCTTAAATTTCAAAACATGAATAAATGTAACCTTTATGCATCTTTAGCCTTTAAATCACAGAGTAAGGTTATACTTCAATATATGAGTATTTGGGGAATGAACCCTAACATAAAACATGTAAATTCAACTTGAAAATCATGCTTTTCGGGCACAAGGATGGAAGATTAACCTTTTTCAAAATCCCACATACCTGAAATTGCATGACTTGTGAAGAGGACTTGAACTTTGAGTTTTGAGAGATGTCTTGATGAGAGAAAACCTAATCTTATTGTTCTTAAAGATGGGAAGAGAAAAATGTTGTTAATTGACTAAATGATTGAGGAAAATAACACCTTTTTTTTGGTTATAGGCCGTGGTATGGAATTTATAAGAGGGGAAAAGACCAAAAAACCCTTTAACTGAACTTATAAAAATTGACTGCCAGTCGTCATAAGTCAATCTTACGACTCGTTAGTCGAGGATACAATTTGGACTAGTAACTTGTAAGATTGGGAATGGAAAAGATATCAAACACTAGTCAACATATGAATGGTAGCTTACGACTCGTTAAATGTCCATACAAGTTGAAACAACCCCTCATAACTTGCACAAAAACTTAGGGAATCTATATTGCTGAACATATGAGTTCACTTTATATGACTTATAATATGAGAAGATGACTTCTAAGGTCAAATAATATCTACAACAAACTTTAACTACTCCACATTACCATAGCTATGACATAGAGTATATGACTCATAAGGTGTATATACAATTTAAGGAGACGAGTCATAAGTTGCACAGTGGCTTTTATAAATGGGGTATTACAATATCCCCCTTGGAAACATTCGTCCTCGAATTTGATTCATATAGGATCTATATTTTGGAAAAGAATCAGCACCTCTATAGTGAACTTATAGCCAATCTTATATCTATCACAAGGATCCAATTACTCACAACATAAGATACTACTTAAGAATACTCAAACGGACTAAAAGAGAAAGAGTTTTGGATGAAAATAACTATTTACCTTTGGTAGGAACTAAGTTAGAATAAAAAAGGTGAGGATATTTGGTTATCATGTATGCTTCAGCTTCTAAAGTGGCCCCTTCAATCATTTGGTTTCTCCAAAGAACTTTTAGAGATACTACTTCTTTATTCCTTAGCCTTCAGACCTACCTATCAAGTATCTCCACATGAATCTCCTCATACGACAAGTTATCCTTAGCCCCAATTCTCTCTAGGGGAATCACTAAGGACCGATATCCAATGCACTTCTTAAGCATCAAAACATAGAACACTAGGTGAACCGCATCTAACTCTGATAGAAGGTCCAATTCTTAAGACACCTTTTCTACATACTTCACTATATCATACGGACCAACAAATTGGGGACTCAACTTTCCTTTCTTTCCAAATGTCATTATTCCCTTCATAGGTGACACTTTCAAGAATACCCAATCCCCCACTTCAAACTTGAGTCTCCCACTTATATCTGTATGTGACATCTGAGGACTCTAAAACGTCTTCAATCTTTCACGAATCAACTAAACCTTTGTTATAGCTTCAAGAATATAATCTGGCCCAAATCAATTACTAGTCACCAACCTCAAACCATCCTATGGGCTATTTGAACCTACGCCCGTACAATGCTTCAAATGGAGCCATCTGAATGCTAGCATGATAACTATTATTATAAGTAAACTCAATCAAGGGTAGATGGCTATCCCAACTTCCTATAAAAGTCTAAAGCACATGCCCTTAGTATGTCTTCTAATTTCTGAGTTATGCATTCACCCTAACCATTGGTTTGTGGATGAAAAGCAATACTAAGCTTAACCTTTGTACCAAGGCCTTTCTGAAAAGACTGTAAAAATTGTAAAGTGAATAGTGTGCCTCTATCTGAAATAATGGATAAAGGTATCCCATAAGGCCTTAGTAACTTGTAAATATACATTTTGGCATAATCTTCCACTATATCTAAAGTCTTGACTAGTAGAAAATGGGTTGATTTAGTCATTCGGTCTACAATGACCCAAATTAACTCATGATGGCATTTTGTTCGAGCAAACCCTATGATAAAATCCATATTCACTACCTCCCACTTCTAGGTAGGGCTATTGATCTCCTGTAGTGTACCACCCAATCTTTGGTGTTCAACTTTAACTTGCTACCAATTGGGACACTTGGCCACAAACTCTACTATGTTTCTCTTAATACCATTCCACTGATAAATTTCTCATAAGTCGGCGTACATCTTAGTATCACCCAGATGAATGGAATACCTCGAACCATGAGCCTCGACTAGTATCCTTTCCCTTAACCCATCTATATTTGGAACACATCCTACCTTGACCATAAAGTACACCATCTCCCCTTGGGAGAAAATATCGACCTTATACTGTTGGACCGCTTCAAATATTTGGCTAAGTATAGGATGATTTTGTTCCTTCTCTTTTACTCCTACTACCAGAGAAGATTTCAAACCTTTCTGAACCACTACTACCCCTATCTATGTCAATAAAATATAATCCCAACCATGCTAATCTATACACCTCTTTGGCTAATTCCTATTCTTTCTCTTTCACATGAGCCATACTACCCATGGACAACTGGCTCAGTGTGTCTGCCACCACGTTGGCCTTACTCAAATAGTAGAGTACACTCATTTCATAATCTTTCAATAACTCCAAACAACTTCTCTAACAAATATTTAGCTCCTGCTAAGTAAATACATACTAAATACTATTATGGTTAGTAAAACTTCAATATGTACACCATAGAGGTAATGCCTCCAATTTTTCAATGAACATATCACGCAACTAACTCCAAGTTTTCAATAAATCTTCTATAATACCCAGCCAAATCCAAAAAGCTCCTGATATCCGATGAAGTGATGGATCTAGATCATTGCTTTACTGGATTGGTCTTTTAAGGTTCTACATGAATACTAGCCCGTGAAATGACATGCCCCAGGAAGGTAACAAATTCCAGCAAAAATTCACATTTACCAAACTTTGCATAGAATTAACGGTCCTTAAGGGTCTACAGAAATATTCTCAAATGGTATGCATATCCTCCTTACTCCTAGAATACACCAGTATGTCATCTATTAAAAAAATGACAAATATGTCCAAGTATTTCTTGAAGACCTTGCTCATAAAATCCATAAAGGCTATAGGAGCATTTATTATTCCAAACTACATAACCACAAACTCAAAATGGTCGTTCCTTGTTCGTAAAGCTATCATTGGAATGCATTGTTTCCTAACTTTCAACTAGTGGTATCCCGACCTAAGGTTAGTCTTAGAAAAGCACCGGGCACCCTGAACTGATCAATTAAATTGTTGATTTGAGGGATGAGAACTTGTTCTTGATGGTAACCTTGTTTAGCTGTCTATAATCTATACACATTCTAAGAGTGCTATCTTTCTTATGCACAAAAAGGAATGGAGCACCCAATATAGAAATAATGGGTCTAATAAAACCTTTATCTAAGAGGTTCTTAAAATTCTCCTTTAAATCTTTAAGTTTGGTCAAAACCATGCTATATGGAGGGATAAAGATGGGGCTGAGTATCAAGGAAAAATCAATACCGTATTCTATTTCTCTATTTAAAGGTACCCCAGGCAAATATTCAAGGGAAACTTCAAAAAACTCACTGACTACATAAATTGATTTAATTATCGGGGCTTCAGAATTGGTCTCTTTGAACCTGACTAAATAGTAGATACACCTTTTTGATATTAACTTCTTGGTCTAAATATGAGAGATGAAATGACCTTTGGGAGACACAAAACTATCCTCACACTCAAAAAATGCCTCACTAAGAAACTAAAACTTCACTGTGGGTGCAATAATCTATTGATGCATAACATGAAAGGAGCTAATCTAAGCCTATAATAATATTGAAATCTACTATCTCCAACTCTATTAGGTTCGCTAGTGTGATGTTATGAAGGAAGATATTAGGACACTCCCTATAGACTCATCTAGTAATAACTGTCTCACCCACTAGTGTAGAAACTGAGAAGGGCTTTGGGAGATTTTCAGGACCTATCCCAAAATTTATTGCAACCAAGAGAGTTACATAAGAGAGATTTAATCCCAAGTCTAACAAAACATATACATCAAGGTAAAATGTATAAATCATATCGGTTACAATATCCAAAGAAATCTCCTACTCCTTATGGATTGTAAAGCATAAAAATAATTCTGGTGCTGACCGCCACTAGTACTGGATGATGCACCCTATAAAGGAGCTGGTGGCCTGGCTGAGCAGCTGGACTAGTAGCCTGAGTCTAAGGATGAGCATCCCTACTTCCTTGTTTAACATATGTGCACTCCTTGATCCCGTTGCCCAACCTACCACAATCATCGAAACCTTTTTTTCCCATTAAAAAATCACCAGGATAGGTCTACTATACTTTGCACATGTCGAGTAACTAGGCATCCCGAATACACTATTCTGGGGCCTAGAATTTGTAGTCCTGCCCCACTGATCCTACTTTTTCCTGGGTGCAGGGGCACTAGCTGAATATGCACAGGCTTTAATGAATGACCCTACAACTGTGAACGACTTCCTCCTCAAGACCTTGGCTAATTATACTCAAACTATCCAGTCCTAGCTCTCTTATTTCTCTTCTCTCTTTTCTTTAAATTTTCTGCCTCAAACTATTAAGCATAGGTCATTAATCGAGTAATATCCATTTCCCCAATCTGCATGAAATTTCTATACTTCTTGACCACTAAATCAGACACCCCAATAACAAACTTACTCAAATGAGCTCTAGAGTCTGATAACAACTCTGAGGCATATTTAGCTAACGGGGTGAACTTAAGGCAGTACTCATTCACTATCATTGATCCCTTTCTTAGGTTAATGAAATCCTCCATTTTAGCCTCCTTTATTTCATGAGGAAAAAACCTATCCAGAAAATCACTCTAAAATACCTACCAACTCATATGATCTGTATTCTCGCTCTTATCATCCTTTCATATAATGACCCAATCATAAGAAATATCCTTCAGCCTATAGTATGCCAGCTCTATACTCTTCTCTTCAGTAACATGCATAATCTAAGTAATCTTTCTTACCTCATCAATAAAGAGTTGAGGATTCTCATCCACCTTTGACCCATGGAACATAGGTGGATTCATCCTTATAAAGTCTCGAATCAGGGATACAACTAAATTACCATTTCATTAAATTGGGACTGCTTCCTGTTGGTTTCCCTAAATATTAGCATTCACATCTTTGTCTAATGCTTGAAAGAAAGCCCAAAATTTAACGTGAGATACATTCTTATTTAGATAATCCATATGCAGTGGTAGTTGATCAATGTTTCTACGTGTGTTAGCTTAGTGAGGAGGCATATTATGTCACAATAAAAGCACGATTTAAGAAATATAAAGAAAACTATAAGCACAATAGATCATGAAAGAAATGATGATTCCTAACTTATTCCATAGACTCTTTTTCATAAATATGGCGTGCTTCACACTCATGATCAAGACTCTAAGTAACACAACATGTTTGACACCCTAGAACTCATTAAAACCTTAGGCTCTAATACCAAGTTTGTAATAACTCGAAAGCACCCTTGGATGTCACATGATGATTAGGACTATAATTAGCCCTAAGCTAACCCATGATATCTAATCAGCTTACAACTCACATGAATGGTGAACTACATATGTATATCGACTGAAGGAAAACAACTTAATATCTCATTTTCAACAAGTAAATTAGAAACATTAAACAAACTCTTTAAACTTAGAACATACACAATCTGACAAGCCACTACTGCTAATAAGAGAGCCACTGGGACAGACCCCAGTTGACTCGAACATAAGTTGAAATCAAAGATATAAAATAACTTTGAACCATAAACAGGAGTCTGATAAATTGGGTCCTCAAACTATGAGGATTCACCAATAATTGGGATATATGAGATGATGCCCGTGATCGATTGTGCTTCTAGAAATAAAAACCAGAACCTACATTATAAGATAATGTAGCATATAAAAATATATGTTGGTTACTACTTCTGTAATGTATTGAGTATGTGTGTGTGAATGCATAAGTAAAACAAGAACTGAATATATATGTATGTACTTTCAAATATGCATGCTAAGCATACATGGCTCACCCTAGACTTGAATAAAACTAAAGACTGCAAAATCATAAAACATACATAATAATGCATATAAATAAGCTTAGTGAATCATAACACTTAGTTTCTAAAATCATTACTTTTAATCTTTCTTATGGGATATTCTTCTAACCGACATAATTCAAGTAAGCTACCATGGAGTCCAACATTTTTAACATTGGGGAGAGTTGTTCTACACTTGCCATTGGAATAGAACCTTAACTTAAGTGATCACTATACTTCATCCATATTGAAAAAAATCTTAACCTATAGTGGCTCATAGTTTCCGTGAATTTTGGATACGTTTATCCACATTCCCTTCTTGGTGCCAAACTTTGAGTCTTAAGATATGTTTTGGTGAGATAAACCCTAATCTAGTTGTTCTTGAAGATGGGAAGAGAGAAAATATTATTAATTAAAACACCTTAGTTTTTGGATCTTAGAAAAATTTTCTGAAATTCTAGTCTTTAGACCCAATATGACTCGTGGGTATAAGCCATATGCTGGGGTATGGATGGTTTGGTCCAATTATATACGGACCAGTGTTGGTTGGTGGAATGGATTTTGGTTACTGGAATAGGTATGACTTAGGGGTACAAGTCGTATTTGTCGTTATGAATCGTTTAGTTCCTTGACTTAATATTAGACTTGGTTACTTATGTTGGGTTTGAGTATGAGTGGCTTACCATAAGTCGTAAGCCAGGGTATGAGTCATACTATGGACTCGTATGATGGACAGTGTCTAAATTTGCCTTTAGTTTAAATCTACCAGAGGTACAGATAAAAGTTACAGATCATATATTTTGGATATGACTTAGTTGGATGATTCATATGATAGATAGTTTTTTTTCCAAAGGTTGAGGCTAGGATACGTGTAGAGGGTACCACTCATATCGTAGGGATGACTCGTGTGGGTCAGTCTATCCCTGTAATGGGATTTTGGTGCAACTTAAGTGGGGGTATTCTAGATATTTCCCCACTTATCCTAATAAGGTTGTATGACTTCTAACTTACTTGTAAGGTTATTTGCCTAATTATTCAATTTATTAACACTTTAAAACTCTTCTAAACACTACAAAATTCTCTCAAAAGCTTTTGGGCAAAGAAAGCTAAGGTTCTAACTAGAGGATTGATTTGGGGCTTGTATTGGTGATTTCTTTCCATCATAATCTTGGTTTAAGGAATGTTTTCTTCCCCGATTGTAAATTTTATATAAAGGCATGGTTTTATGAATGTTTTTATGATTTCATTGATTGTATGATTTTGGTTTTCAAATATGATTTAGGGTTTTGATATTAATTGGTTGATTATGGTTTCCCATGGTTTTAAGTATGATTTATGTGCATTAATAATGGTTTTGGATAATTTGATTGCAATGGAACGGTTTAATGGTAATTGGAATTAGTTTTGGTCATATTATGCCCCCAATGTATTTGGCAAAATACTTATAAGGATATGTTCATTATATTTACTACTTTTAATGGAACTCTTGCTTGTTTTAAAACTTGGTGAAGGAATTATGCATGGTTTAAATATCTTGGAATGGAAAAAGGTTAATGTTTATGCTTGTGGGGCACATAGAATCCCCTTAGTGGTTTAATATGGTAAATGGAAAGACACTTGAAAGTCCCCTTAAACCTCTATATAGTTGGATATGGATAATACTTACTTGTGAGGATTGGTATAACGATACCAATATTAATGGTCTTGGTTAATAAATGGATAATGGTTTGGTTATTTGGAAATTAGTTTTAATTGGTCAATAATGGAGAGATATGTAGCAAAGCTATGGAAGGTGGAGGTCCCGGGGGAACCAAAACTAGAAACTCATATTTGCCGATATGATATTGGTCTTAGTGACCGTGCGCATGATGTCACACTATATTTTGGGGGATGTACTAGTCACCCTAAGGTTATCTACCCTATTCATGCAGCTACACGCAATGAGGCCCCTTTAATAGGGGAAGATGAACCTATATGACCCATTGGTGCTTTAGGACGACAAAGATACACAACCTAGGTAAAGGTTTTTATGACATTCTAAACCCAGTCCCTTTTTCCAGCATGGTTATATATATATATATGTATTATTGTATGCATATGGATGGTTTTACTTGGTTTTATAAAAGGTATTATTTGATCCTTATCCTGATATCATGCTAGCATTCTTTTGCTACCTATCTAGTGGTAGATGTATACCCACTCTACACACGAATTGGCTATTTTACTTATCCTACATAGTGATTGACTCGGGGACAGCACTTGGACTAAAGTGGTGAGCTTCCATCCTTTCAAAAAGCTCCATTTTATGCTATGGATAATTTTAGACATTTTGGTTTATTTCTGGACATTGTTTTTAGCTATGGTTGGGGGCATGTCCCAACCAGATTTTATTACTCTTTTTGTTAGAGGCTTTGTGGTACTTCTATGGGTTGAAATAAGAAGGTTCTATATTGAAGTCGGCCTTGGCATTGGAATAAGCTGGAAGGCTGGCATCATCGGACATAATTTCTTAATGTTCCATCATATTCAAATTTGGGATTAATTATATTATGTTTTGGAGTATCTTTAGTTATGTCTTGATTTATGGCCCTTGTTTTGGTATGGTTTGGTATGGTTGGATTATTGGTACGAGATGGTTGGACTCGGTTGGGTCGATCATGGTTGAGATCTTATCCCAGAGTCTTTATGTGAGCTATTTCACTATCTTGCTACATGCTTAAAATTCAGCCAACTCAGGGTAGGCAGCTAGAGGATGGGTTGGGTAATGGGGGTAGTCTCTGGTACCGGTCGAACTTGAGTGGCCCATTATGATAAGAACCCTGGTTGGTTTGCATCAAGTTGGTATCATAGCCTAGGTTCATGACCAATTTTGATTCTATAAAGCCATGTTGAGTAGAGTCTCTTTTAGGTGTGTGTAGTATGCCACACTCCTAAAGTAGAGGCTACAAGGCATTTAGAAATGTTTCACTTTCTTGGTATTCTATTTTCAAGCTTAGAGTCTCAGTACTGTAATCTTCTCTAATCCTTATTTGTTTGTCTTTCAGATCTTTCCTCATAGATTTAAAACATAAGAAAATTCTTCTATCCCTACTGGGGGTAATGTTGAAGGGGTGCATCTTACTTTTGGGGTTCATTTTTGATCTCATAGTCCTATCCCCAGTAGTCCTGGAGTTCCACTAGTTGTTACTAGTCCTCCTCAAGGTGAGGTGACTTATATAAAATTCCATTATTCTGTTCATATTATTACTTAGATGGTCATTGATCAAGCTGAGTGGGGTGCAACTGATGCTTTGTCTGCTGGGGCTACAAGGATTGGCCAATTAATAAAGATAGGTCCTCCTACTTTTTTTGGAGTAAAGGTAAAGGAGGATCCATAGGGCTTTTTGGATAAAATGGAAATATTATTTAGGGTGATGCAGGCTACTAATGTGGAAGGGGTTAACTTTGTAGCTTCTTAGCTCAAAGATATTGCTTATCAGTATTATGAAGAGTGGGATAGGGATAGGGGTGATGTGGAAGAATTAGTTTTGTATGATACTTTTTCTAAGGCCTTCTTAGATCGATTCTTTCCCTAAGAGTGTAGGGGAACAAAGATGGAGGAGTTCGTAAACCTCAAGAAAGAGAGGATGTATGTTAAAGAATATGCCTTGAAGTATCACCAATTATTAAGGTATACTCTTGATTTAGTTACTGACATGCAAGAAACAATAAAGAAGTTCACTTCTGGGTTGAATTGGGATTTGATTTTAGAGAGCAAGACTGCCTTGCTGATTAAAGATATAGACATCTCTAGGTTGACTATTCTTATGCAATAATTGGAGAATAAAAAAAGGAAGCAGGCAGATTTTGGGGATAGACAGGGTAAGAGGAGAAGGTTTCCTTACTAGGGAGATGCTCAGTATCAGGGCGGTTGAGATAGTGGCAAGTGCCAGAAAAAGAAACGAGGGAGTTCTGGTTCGTTCTCTTTTGCTAGTTCTCCATACAATCAGGCAACAGGCGTCATCATGATGATGATAATTTGCGAGCGTAGGGTTCCTAATCTCAGGCAAATGAAGGTTAGTCAATTTTTTTATGCCCTTCTTATCGGTTCTATGGTCATCTTCATCAGGGTTATTGCGATGAAGAAAGGGACAAATACTTCTAGTGTGGCCTGGTAGGCTATCAACTTAGGGATTATTTGGTTAATAAGGTTGCTATGGAGGCGAATAATATTCTTATGGCTTCTTCTTCTGCTCCAACACCTAGTGGTGTTGCATTTACTTTTGTTCTCACTCCTAGTTATAGTGTAGATTAAAGCAGGTTGTACGCTTTGGCATCCTGATAGGAATCTGAGGTATCACCTGATGTCATTACTAGTACGTTACAATTTTTCTCTCATGATGTATATTTTTTACTTGATTCGAGGTCCACTTTCTCCTATGTGATTCTTTATCTAGAAGTATCTTTTGATGTTGATTTGGAAGTTATTCTGAATCCTTTTTTTATTTCTACCCCAGTAGGTAACTCGGTTATTACTAATAGAGTCTATAGGAGGTCTGTATTATCTGCAGGTGGAGCAAACATTGGTGGATCTGTTTGAGTTGGGTATGGTGGATTTTAATGTCAATCTAGGGATGGATTAGTTATATTTTTGTTATGCTTTCTTGGATTGTCGGACACGTAGAGTTATTTTTAGGTTCCTTAGTAAGCGGGTTATAGAATGGAAGGGTGGTTTTTTAGCTCTTGGGGGAGATTTATTTCTTATCTTAGAGATCGAAGGTTAATCTCTAAAGGATGCCTTTATCATTTGGTCTGAGTTAAAGATTCTAAATCATAAGGTCCTTCTTTCCAGTAAGGTCAAGTGGTTAATGTGTTTCCATAGGTCTTTTTGGATGATTTTCCTAGTGTTCCTCTGGTTAGGGAAATGTAGTTTAGTATTGACCTAGTTCCAAACACTCATCCAATTTCTATTCTCTATATGAAATGGCTCTGGCTGAGTTAGAAGAACTCAAGGAGTAACTTAAGGATCTTCTGGATGAGGGATTTATTTGTCTTAGTGTATCTCCTTGGGGTATGCCAGTGTTGTTTGTGCACAAGAAGGATGGCTCCCTTCAGATGTGATTGACTATAGTTAGTTGAACAAGGTGACGATCAAGAGTAAGTATCCTCTTCCAAGGATAAATGATCTGTTTAACCAGTTCCAAGGTGCCAAGTTCTTTTCTAAGATAGATCTTCGTCTGGGTACCATCAGCTAAAGGTTAGGGAAGTGGATATCCCTAGGATGATTTTTCATACTTGGTAAAAGCCTTTGTGTTCTTGGTGATGTCATTTGGGTTGACTAATGCTTCGACGACATTTATTGATCTAATCAACAGGGTTTTTCGTCAGTGCTTGGATCTTTTTGTCATTGTATTTATTGATGACATTCTAGTTTATTCAAAGAGTTAGGTGGATCATACTAATCAACTCTGTGTGGTGTTCCAGACCTTAAAAGAACAATGGTTATATGCTAAGTTCTCCAAGTGTGAGTTTTGGTCGAACTCTATAACTTTCTTGGGTCATATTATTTCTAGTGAGGGGATCATGATGGATCCACAAAAGGGTGCATTGGTGAAGAGGTGGCCTAGACTCATGACTTCATCCAACATTTGAAGCTTTTTGGGTTTAGCAGGGTATTATAGGCGATTTATAGAAAGCTTTTCAATGATAGTAGTATCTTTGACTAAGTTAACACAAATAAGGTTATTTTTTCTTAGTCATATGCTTATGAAGGGAGTTTTGAGAAGTTGAAGGATAAGTTAACTTCGGCTCTAATTCATACTTTGTCGGAAGGCAATGATGGGTTCGTTGTGTATTGTGATGCATCTTGAGTAGGGCTTGGTTGTGTTTTAATGCAACATAGGAAGGTGATTTCCTATGCTTCTAGCTGTTGAAGAAAATGAGAGGAATATCCTACTCATGATTTGGAGCTATTGGCTATTATGTTTTCTTTGAAAATATGGCAATATTATTTGTATAGTTTTCATGTGGATATCTTTTCAGATAATAAGAGTCTATAGTATGTGTTCACTTAAAGAAAGCTTAATCTCAGGCAGAGAAGATGGCTCGAGCTTTTCAAGGACTATGATATGAGTCTTCACTATCATCCAGGTAAGGCTAATATGGTTGCTGATGCTCTTGGTAGGTTATCCATGGTTATTTTGGCTCATGTGAAGGAAGGAAAGCAGAAATTGGTAAAGGATATTCACCGCTTGGCTAATCTTGGAGTTTACCTCTTGGACTCTAAGCATGGTGGTGTGATGGTACAAGAAGTGGTGCAATCGTCTCTTGGTATAGAGATTTAGGAGAAGGAAGTGCTAAATCCTATTTTGATAAAGATCAAGAGTGACATCGGTAGGCAAAACGTAGTGGTGTTTGAGATTGGTGGTGATGGTACTTTATGGTACCAAGGAAGGTTGTGTGTTCCTAATGTCGACAGTTTGCGATAGGATTTTGGCCGAGGTGTATGAGTCACACTATGTTGTTCATCCTTTCTCGACTAAGATAAATGATGATCTTAAGGAGATCTATTGGTAGAATGGCAGGAAGAGTGATGTGGCTAATTTCGCAGCTAAATGCATAGTTTATCAATAGGTTAAGATTGAGCACATGAGGCCAAGAGGGTTGTATAAAGAAATTGATTTTCCTAAATAAAGGTGGGAAGTGATCAATATGTATTTTGGTATTGGCCTTCCTTGGTCTCAAAATCAATATGATTCGATTTGGGTTTTCATGGATAGGATAACTAAGTCTGCACACTTTTTGCCAGTGCGAACTACCTTCTCGGTAGAGGATTATGTGAAGATGTATCTTTAAGAGATTATGAAGCTGTATGTGATTCCTATTTCGATTATTTTTTATCTTGGCATGCAGTTTACATCTCACTTCTGCCGATCTTTTCAGAAAGAGTTGGGAACTAAGGTTAGTCTAAGTACTGCTTTCCACTCGCAGACATATGGGCAAGTGGAGATAACTATTCATATATTGGAGGATATGCTTCGGGATTATGTGATTGATTATGGTGGGAATTGGGTTGAGCATCTTTCTTTGGTGCAGTTTACTTACAACAATAGCTATCATTCTAGTATTTGTATGGCCCCTTTTGAGGTATTGTATGGTAGGGGGTGTAGGTTTCCTATTGGTTGGTTTGAGCTTGGTGAAGCAGATATGTTTGGTCCCGACTTAGTTTACCAGGCTATGGAGAAGGTGAAGGTGATTCGGGAGAGAATTAAGGCTACCCAAAGTCACCAAAGTCCTATGCGGATGTTAGGTGCAGAGACTTGGAGTTTGAGGTTGGGGATAAGGTTTTCCTCAAGGTATCTCCCATGAAGGGAGTAGTGCAGTTTCGTAGGAAGGGGAATCTTAATCCCCGATATGTGGGTCCTTATGAGGTTCTGTGGAGAGTTGGTAATGTTGCTTATGAGCTGGAGTTACCTTCTAGATTGAGCTTGGTTCACCCGATTTTTCATGTCTCCATGTCGAGGAAGTGCATTACTGATCCTTCTTCGGTTTTTCCTTTGGATGGATTGGGTATCTTCGACTCTCTTTATTATGAAGAAGTCCCGGTTCAGAGGTTGGATAGGCAAGTTTGTCGGTTGTGGACCAAGGACATGGCTCTGGTTAAGGTGCTATGGCAGAACCATAAGGTGGACGAACCTACATGGTAAGTGAAGGAGGACATAATGTCCAAATATCCGGATTTGTTTTCTACTCCAGGGATTCGTGAAGAATGTATGTTTCTTAAACACATCTTTGTTCTCATAGTTTGTTAAAAGAAAGATTAATATCTTTGCCTCTTTGTTTTCAAACTTTGTTAAAGATTGGAAATATATTTGATAAATAAATGAATCTTGCATGTGGTTACCCCTATCATTCTAGGATAAATGTTCATAGTGGGGAAGACTGAAACACCTTGGTTTCTAGACCTTAAAAAAATTTCCTGGAATTCTGGTCTCTGGACCGAATACGACTCGAGGGTACAAGATATATGTTAGGGGTACGAATGGTATGGTCTAGTCGTATATTGACCAGTGTTAGTTGGTTGGATGGATTTTGGTTACTAGAATAGGTACGACTTAGGGTATGAGTCGTATTGGTAATTACAGATCATTTGGTTCCTTGACTTAATCTTACGCTTTGTTACTTAGGTTGGATTTTAGTAAAAGTGTCTCACCACGAGTCGTAAGCCAAGGTACGAGTCATACCATGGACTCATATGGTGGGCAGTGTCTAAATCTTCCTTGGGTTTAATTCTGCCAGGGGTGCGGATGAAATGTTGAATCGTATTCTTTGGATACCACTTGGTTGGATGAGTCGTATGCTATATAATGTTTAATCTAAGGGTTAAGGCTAGGATATGAGTGGAAGGTACCATTCATATCGGAGGATATGGCTCGTGTAGGTCAGTCGTATCCCTGTGACGGGATTTTGGTGCAACTTAAGTGAGGGTATTCTGTACATTTCTCCACTTATCCTAATAAGGCCCCATGACTTCTAACCTTCTTGGAATGTTATTTACCCAATTATTCCATTCATTAACATTTAGAAACTCTTCTAAACACTCTGTAATTTTCTCAAAAGCTTTTGAGAAAGAGAAGCTAGGGTTCTAACTAGAGGATTAATTTAGGGCTTGTCTTTATGATTTCTTTCCATCATCATCTTGGTTTAAGGCATGCTCTCTTCCTTCATTGTCAATTTTATCTAAAGTCGTGGTTCTTATGAATGTTTTCATGATTTCATTGATTGTATGATTTTGGTTTTCAAATATGATTTGGGGGTTTTGATATTAAATGGTTGATTATGGTTTTCCATGGTTTTAATTATGCTTATGTGCATTAATGGTAGTTTTGGATAATTGGATTGCATGGGAATGTCTTAATTATAATTGAAATTGCTTTTAGTCATATTATGCCCCCAATGTGTTTGACAAAATGCTTATAAAGATATGTTTGTTGCATTGGCTACTTTTAATGGAGCTGTTGCTTGTTTTAAAACTTGGTAAAGGAATTATGCATGGTTTAAATGGATTGGAATGGAAAAAGGCTAATCGTTATTCTTGTGGGGCTTATAGAATCCCCCTAGTGGTTTAATATGGTAAATGGAAGGGCACTTAAAAGTCCCCTTAAACCTCAATATTGTTGGATATGGATAATACTTGCAAGTAAGGATTAGTATGACGATACCAATATTAATGGCCTTAGTTGATAAACGGATAATGGTTTGGTTATTTGAAAATTAGTTTTAATTGGCCAATAATGGCGGGATGTGTAGCAAAGCTATGGATAGGGGAGGTCCTGGGAGGGACCAAAACTAGAAACTCATATTTTTCGATATAAGGTTGGTCATGGTGACCGTGTGCATAAGTCACACTATATTCTTGGGGATGTACTAGTCATCCTAAGGTTATCTTCCCTGTTTGTGCGGCTACACGCACTGGGTCCCTTTCAGCAGGGGGAGCTAAACACATATAGCCCATGGGTGGTTTAGGAAACAAAGCTACACAACCCATGTAAAGGTTTTATGGCATGCTAAACCCGATCCCTTTTCCCGACATAGTTATATATATGTATATGTATGATTGTTTGTATATGGATGGTTTTACTTGGTTTTATAAATGACATTATTTTATCCTTATCTTGAGATCATGCTAGCGTTCACCCGCTAACCCGTCTACTGGCAGCTGTATACCCACGCTATGTAGGAACCGATTGTTATACTTCTCTTACATAGTGATTGACTCGGGGACAACACTTGGACTGAAGTGGTGAGCTTTCATCATTTCGGAAGGCTCCATTTCAAGTTATAGATACTTGAGACATATTTGTTTATTTTTGGACTTTGGTTTTATCTATGGTTGGGGTCATGCCCCGACTGTATTTTATTACTCTTTTGTTAGAGGCTTTGTGGTACTTCTATGGGTTGAAAGACGGGATCGTTATTGGTGTCAGCCTTGGCATTGGAATAAGCTGGGGGGCTGGCATCATCAGATATAATGTCTCACTGTTCCATTATATTTCAACTTAGGATAAATTATATTATATTTTGTAATGTCTTTGGTTATGGCCTGGTTTATGGACCTTGTTTTGGTATGGTTGGATTGATGGTATGGGATGGTTGGACTCGATTGGATTGGTCACGATTGTGATATTATCCCAGAGTCTTCATGTGAGCAGTTGCACTATTTTACTACATGCTCAAAATTCAGCCAACTCAGGGCAGGTGATTGGAGGTGGGTTGGGTAACGGAGGTGGTTTACGATCCTGGTTAGACTTGGAATGCCCATTACGATAAGACCTCGATCAGGTCGCGTCATTAATTGACTAAATGATTAGGGAAAATGATGCATCGTTTGGGTTAAAGGTCATGGGTTGGAAGTTATAAGAGGGGAAAAAACGAAAAATCCCCTTAACTAAACTTACAGAAATTGACCACCATTCATCACGAGTCAATCTTATGTCTCATTAGATGAGGATATAAGTTGGACTAGTAACTCGTAAGCTTGGAAATAGCAAAGATAACATACACTGGTCAACATACGAGTGGTATCTTACGACTCCTTATATGTCCATATGACTTGAAACAACCCCTCATAATGTAGACAGAAACTTAGGGAACCTATACTGCTAAACTTAAGAGTTCACTTCATACGACTCGTAACATGAAATGATGACTTCTAAATTCAAAGAGTATCGATAATAGACTTCAACTACTCCACACTGCCATAGATAAAACTTACAACATATGACTCATAAGGTATATATACGACTTAAGGAGATGAGTTGGAAGTTGTATAGTGGCTTTTAGACACGGGGTATTACATGGGCATAAATCTGCGGTATTACGTAGGCATAAATCTGCTAAGTCTCTATCATTGTAGCTTTCCACAATTGCGGCTACTGCGACTGCCATAAGATCATTGCAATCGTGGGCATTTGACCAAACTTGACTGGCTAAGATTGGGGCCCTCAGACCATGATCGTGGTAAGCGACACCAGTTCCTGCTCAGGTTCTTCCAGCTTTTGAACTCTTATTCTTTTTTGATCCCTTTTAATCTTAATTCCATATCTTTCCTTTTCATCATTTGTATACCCACAAATTATGGAAATTAGTGCATTCAACTAATAAAATTGTCTCATTCATACCTTCCAATCATAGTAGTGTGCGCGAATTTTTGATGTAAATGAGTGGTCAGTCCACTACTCATCAAGCACCTAGTAAAAATTATATGTATCTTTGGAGCATACACATTTGGGAGAGGAAAAGAAACCATCAAGGGGCTCAAACTAGGGTTCTTTCTTCTTGTACTTTTATTTCTCGTAGTTTTATTTTATGAACTCATCTATTTTGTAAGACTATGAGTAGATAAACACCATCTTTCTAGGGTTGAGGATACAACATATTTTCTTAAGTATGATTTAAATTTTGGTTTATATGTTTTTCAAGTCATGTGATTTTTCTTGCATTCTTGTTTTACTATTCTAAATAATTGCAATCTTTAGGAAAATTGTTGTCCCAAAATGAATTGACCATAAGAGTGGAGGAACAAAATAAAGAATGTACGGAGTGTGGATCAAATCTTTAATCGGTTAGGGGATAACTGTTAAAGGATGATTTGCAGTTAGGATAGAATTATACCTAAATGCCCCACTTGGTTAATAAAATGGGAATATAGCTTAATGGATTCTATTTAAAGACACACGTCACTGCTCAATGATACAGTTGTGAGATTAATTTTGATAGATGACTTAGAGGATGACAATTCCCAAGTTATAATAGCAACCCTATAGATCAACAGTCTAGATAAATACCAACACCGGCTAAAAACCATGGTTATGCATGAATGTGTAGTAAGTCTCAACTCTTGAAGCTCTCCATATATTGTTTTCAATTGAAATTTCATACTATTGTTATTTTTGTTATTTATCTTAAAATTACAAAACTATACTTCTATTACAAACTCACACTTGTTAAATTTAAAAGTATACTTAGAATTGGTGATTAACTAACTTTCAAGTACCTTGGGTACGACAACTCGACTCTCAAAAAGAGTCACTTTACTACTTGTTTGACAACGTATGCTTATGTGTGCGCTTAGGTCCAACACCTAACTGACCATATGTCCTACCAACTTGAGACCACTTCTAAAACCTTAGGGACTACCCCTACGACCCTATGGACCACCACCAGGTGGAGGCGGTACTATCTTAATTGGATGTTCACTTTGAATGGAAGGCTTAATCATCCCATATTGGGGATACTTATGAGAGAAGTGATCAACAACCCCATAATCATAATATGCCCTTGGCACTCTGCTTTGTCTGGATAGTTCGACCAACTCATAGTGTCCACCTTGGCCTGACAACCTTGAATATGCACCTCTAGATGGATGAATACTACTTTTTCGACTGTAACCACTATAACCAGTCTAGGGGTACATGATATATTGGTATTCTAACGACATATTTGAGGTTTTTGACCATGAATAATAGTGATTTCTTAAGCTACATTTGTCATTTTTAATGTTATTTTACTTCTTTGTGCATGAAAAATTAACACGTGAGAAAACAAGAGAAAATAAGCTAAAAAGGCAATTGACAACTTGAGTTGATGAACTGTAAACCTATGTCATCAACATTTGGTAGAACACAAGTCAAAATGAATTTAATTGAAGACTTGAGTTGACGACCCATTAAATAATGTTTTCATCCTTGGGTAGAAAGTAAGTAAAAAAGAATTTAGTTGAATACTTGAGTTAATGAGTTGTTAACTAGTTGATGAGCCATTAACTGATGTCTTCAATCTAAGGCTAAATACAAATCAAGAAGTATTTAGTTGAAGACTTAAGTGGACAAGATATCAACTTATTGACGAGTCTTCAACTAATGTATTCAACCTTAGGCAGAATTGAAGTCAAGAATAATTTAGTTGAAGACTTGAACTAACAAGTTGTCAACTTATTGATAAGACGTTAGCTAATTTCTTCAACAGTGAGAGGGCCAGATCCAAAATTTACTTTTGAATTCAAGTTTTTATCCATTATAAATAGAACCTTTTAGGCTTTTACTCATTATCTCTTGACAACTCATTTTCTGAAATTACATTTGGAGAAATATTTTAAATTTTAAATTCGTTCTTGGGTTTTAGAGAATTCTTGTGATCTTTAGAAGACAATTTAAGTGTGAATTTGTTTTTTCTAAAGGAAACTCTCTAATCTATGAATTCATTTTCTATATCTTATTTGAGAATCACAAGTAGTTAAACTCCCACAACTAGGGTTGAGGTAGCCATAGTGAAATCATTATTATTGTGTTAATTGTTGTTGAAATTTGAATGATAAAAAAATTGTATTGATAATCTTTTTGTACTTAAACATATTTCTAATGTTTTGAAATATTAGAACATACCTTAATGTTAATTCGCCTGAAATAAGTAATTAAAATGGGTAAATAATTCTCAACGAGCATTCAGAGCTATTAACCTCTGTCTATGGTTGATGATTTAACTAGGTTAACCAACTCAAAATAAATTTAAATTTGATTAATATAACCTTTAAGTTTGGAAGAATTACAGTACGGGTGGTTAAGGAGTTTACAAATGTTTCTCTTTCTTATTTTCTAAGTGTTCCTTCAGACCGAGACTTTAATTTTGTTATTTTCTTAGAGCTGGACACCAAGCCTATCTCTACTTTTCATTATAAAATGGCTTTGATGGAGTTAAAGGACCAATTGTAAGATTTGTTAAGTAAGGGGTTTATTAGACCTAGTATTTCAATTTAGGGTCCTCCAATGTTGTTCGTGAAGAAATAATATAGGTCTATACGAATGTGTACCGACTATCAACATTTGAAAAAGGTAACTATCAAGAATAAGTTTCCTCTACCGCTCATTAAGGACTTATTGGATCAGGTTTTGGGGACTTTGAAATAGATTGATTTGAGATTCGGTTATTATTAGTTGATGATTAGGGCCTTGAATGTATTTAAGATTGCTCTCCAAAAATAATATTGTCATTATGAGTTATTGGTGATATCCTTTGGGTTGTTAATGCCTCGACAGTGTTCATAGAGTTTAAAAATGATGTGTTCCTTCCATATCTAGATTTCTTTATGATTCTGTTAATTGATGATATCTTGGTGTATTTCACGAATGATATGGATCATACAAGTGTCACGACCCGATCCTACACCCTAGATATAATACGATCATAGAGCCACAAGTGACCCTAAGATAATGTACGACATGACATAATTCTAAATACTTTGAAACAAAAAAGACTTAGTGGAAACTAAACTGAATTCAAATGTATAATCTGAAATAATATTAGAAAATATCTAAAAATAAAACTAAGTCTGAATAATATTAAGCAATTGAAAAATACTAAAAATCGATAAATTGATAAAGTCTAATGTATGTCTGAAAGCCTCTAGTATTGATGAGCTTCTGGAATAAGTCTCTAGCTAACTCAAAATATTGAAACTAAAGTACTAATCAAAACATAATGAGTGGTTTTCCTCGAATGATGAGGACTCAACATTGATAGTCGCTGATGTGGGACTGAATTGAATTAACCGCAAGTCTAATGCTATGCATCAAAATAATATATCATAAGATGATAAACCCAAAAAAAGGTATGTGATCAATTCTTTGAATGTATTGAGAATTTGAGATATGCAACTGAAAAAGTAGAATAAGAATGCTGGGAAATACTAATATGTTCAACTAAAATGTAAGACTGAATGCATAAGTTGAACTGAAGCATAACGACCCTATTATAAATGTGTATAAGTTGATATGAAAGGATAAATATGAAAAGTCCTAGTTTAAAGTAAATAATTTGAACTGAGAGCCACGTACAAATGCTAAATTGAAATCTATGGGAGAAACTATTAAGTGACACACCTCATCTGAGCTAAGTGAGGTCCAACTTGTAACCCTAGTTGGGAGGGTGTTCAATACCTTTCCAAGGGTGAAGAACCTAACTGATGTGAATCCACTAACTGATGTCTATTTTACTAAGGTATCAACCTTAACCAGCAGTTGACCCTAAATAACCTACACTAGTAATGCAGTTATAGCATTTGGGGACTTTAATCAAAGGTATTAGCCTCTACTAATAGGCGAGACTTTATACCTACAACTTCTTAGTGCTAGGTATTACTCCTAAACTTGTTTATTACTGATAGATTATATTAATATCCTAAAACTATATTAAAATAGATTGATCTAAAAATATTTTAAAGGTCTAAATAATACAAAAAAGTACAGATTATGCTTACCAAATCAAAGGTTTTGGGTCTTGGGTCAAAACCTATGTAAATTGGAATTACATAGTAAGTTTGTAAGCTGAATATGGGATTGTGTGTTCATAGAACGCCAAATACTTTTGATTAAAATATAATTCAATTGAAAATACTATAAAGTCAAGTTTAATATCAAATCACGAACGACCTATATCATGAAAAACTCTAAAATCATCACAAAACATGCAATTATCATCTAAAGATCATGAGAGTACTAAGTTAAAGGAAAGTCTAAAAGTTGATAAGAACCCTAGAATCATAATGTTTGAATTTGATATTTACTAAGAGTTTTTCAGAGTCAAGGGTGAAAGAAACCCCTTTGCTAAAATCCCACATACTTTGAGGGAAGATTTCCAAAACATGAACTTGTCTTAAGAGGAATAATCCTAATTTTTTTGCTTTGAGAGGAAAAAGAATCACTTTTCTAATATTTTTCTAGATGTTTAGAAGAGAGTGATGATAAACAATCGACTAATCCATTTTAATACCTCTCAAAACAACCTTAAATGATACAGTATAGGGAGTTAAAAAGTGAAATAACAAAAATAACCCAATTAAAATGTAACTAATTCTTTTGTACCCAGTCGTTATGGCCAACACAATGAATTATGTTTCGAAAGGAGTTATTATTGGACTCAAGGTGACTAGGAAAATTTTTGGGGCCAGGTTATGACTAGGATACCATAACTCGTTATTATTGGTGATGATTCATGATATGGACTCATTTCTTCTAGACCTAAATATCAACTCTTAGGTATTACTAGAATGAGTGACCTGATAAGTCATCTTTTTTGACAATGGATCATCTTATCGAGTCATGATCGCTGGGAGAAAAATGTTACTTTGCAGTATTTTTTGTTTGATCCTCAGAATGAGTCACAAAATGACTTATCATGAATGATAAGTACCCATCGTTAGGAGTAGTATCCACTACGATAATTTTTTATACTTTTGAAATTTTGAGAATTACACTCAAAATGAGTGTTAGTGACAACTTTTCAAACCTGGCCAAAACTCATGGTTAGGGTCATCTTGTGTGTTTTTCTATTGGTTTTAACTGATTTTCTACACTAAGTCTAGGACATGATCTTAGGGACTTTGGGGGTGTTATAAAAATTTGTATGCTAAGTTCTCAAAATTTGAGTTTTGGTCAAGTTCTAAGTTATTCTTGAGGCATATAGTGACCAATGATGGTAATATGGATGATATAACCAAAGTTAAGGTTTTTCGATGTTTGTTAAGTCCTACTTCTCCTATTAAGATCTATAGTTTTTTTGGGTTGGCTAGCTATTAGAGATGGTTCATCTAGGTTTCTCTTCTATTACAGATCTATTGACCAAATTGACTCAGAAGAATGTTACTTTTAGTTGTCCAATGAGTGTGAGGGGAGCTTTTAAAAGCTCATGTCATTATTAACTTTAATGCCTATTTTGACTTTACCTATGGAGGGTAAAGGTTTGATTATTTATTTTGATGCTTTGGGAGTGAGGGTTTGTGGTGTGCTGATGTAGAATATTAGGGTGATAGCCTATGCTTCAAGGCAATTAAAGACTTATAAGAACTATTCTACCCATGACCTAGAGTTGGCAATGATAGTGTTTGTTTAGAAGTTTTGGCATATTAATTGTATGGAGTCCTTTATGAGTTGTTTTACCAATCATAGTAGCCTTTAGTATATCCTCACCTAGAGGGATCTTAATCTAAGACAACACAGGTGAATGGAGTTGCTCAAGGACTATGATTATGATCGGGGCAAGGCAATACGGTAGCAGTTGACTTGAGCTGGATAACCTTGAGTATGGGGAGTTCGTATTTTCTTGACTATGAGAAGCAACCTATGGCTTTGGACACTAATATTTAGCCTATTAATTTGTTTTACTTGATATTTTTCTAAAGTTGGGAGGGGGGACTCTTACTTATAAGGAGGTTAAATCTATGTTACAGTAGAAGATTCGGGCATAATAGTTTGATAGTAGCAAGTTGGAATGTTAAGAATGATTTGGGATAAGGTGTTAAATAGTTAGGTTAAGGAAGCATGTCTTGACTTAGAGTGTATTCTAATGATCAAGGGTCAGATTTGTATCCCTAAGGTAGGAGAATTGACCATATTAATTATCGAAGAGGCTCATATTTGAGGTATTTTAGGAGAATTGACCAAATTAATCATTGAGAAGGCTCATATTTTGAGGTATTTTGTGCATCCAGGGGTAATGAAGATGTACCAAGACCTAAAGAAAAATTACTTATGGTGTGGAGTGAAGAGGGATATCATGGGGTTCATGAAAAAGTATTTGAATTGTCAGCATGCGAAGTATGAGCATTGTCAACCAGGTGGTTTGACTTACGGGATACCTATACTCGAGAGAAAGGTAGATCATATCACTATGGAATTTGTGGTTTATTTACCTCAAGCCTTGGGTAATTTTGATTTAGTTTGGATAATTGTGGATAGATTGACTAAATCAACCAATTTTATCCTAGTAAAGGTGGACAAGAATGCGAAGAAGTAAGTGAAGGTCTACATTCAAGAAATAGTTTGATTGTATGGTTTGCTTGTTTCTATCATTTTAAAATTAGGTACTCAATTTTGTATCGCATCCTTAGAGTTCTATGTAGTGCGAGTTAGGTACTCAGATAGAGATAAGTATGATGATCTAAGGTGATTTTATACATCCCGTGTCATTATTCTAGTTTATTTAGCCTTGTTTTGAGAATAATTCATGTGATTTATTTGTTGATGTGATAGAAATAAGCATTTAAGTTTCCAAGTGCATGATTACAAGGTTCAATGTGTTTTTTAAATAAGTTTTTACTTAATTGAGTCATTAAGAGCTCAACTTAGAAAACTAGTTTTACTAGCTTAAGCTAGGTGTATGTCAAGTTGGTCTCATTGGATTCTAATGTGGTTAATTTGTTCCAAATGGTTTAAATATGTAATTATATATCAAATAACTTATTTGTGATGTGCAAATTTCAATTTAATTAAGTTAAAAGTCGAAACATAAAGTTGAAGATAGTGTGAATTAGCCTTTTATTAGCTTTTATTTTGATTCGTCGTTGAAAATATTGTATTGTTTTGACCTTTAATATATGGTGTGGTATTATAGGATGATTTGTGATCTGAATATGGTGATATAATTATGATATGATGGATTTAAATTCATTGGAAGTACACTACTAAAGGCATGAAAAAAAGAGGGACGTTCAATACTTAACCAAAATTTTGGATGAAAATTCTAGTGAACCGATGAAATATCAACGTGTTGCGTCATTTATGTTAATGATATCATCGACGCATTGAATTTCTCTTCTTGATGTGATCCTTGATGCATCGCGTCTCTCTAATTTAGCACGACCAGAATTTAAATCCTGCCAACAAGGGTGGACTTTGTCCTATTTAGAAAATAATGGCACGCATTTTGAGGATACTGTGGGAATCTGTATAGAATCTTGTCAAGTTTTGTGAAAATTTCCTAAGCCCACATTAATTAGGAATAGTATAATATATATATATATATATATATATATATATATATATATATATACAGAGGGAATTCTTGGACACTTGGACATACTTGGACAATTTTAAAAACACAAAAATGGTGTGACGGTGCTTGGAAAAAAGGGAAGCTGCTACACGGTTTTTCAGGTTTGATATTTTTTAATTAGCTTTTAGTTATCATATCATGTATTTATTAATTTGGATTGTGATTATCAATATTATCGACTAAAAATACTCTTTCTGGGGTTAAAGCCAAGAACATGAGTACTATTATTTTGGATAAATTTTGTTTAATTTGCTTATCATAGTTGGTTGTTTGTTTATTCTTGTTTTAATTATTTTATGGATTGATCACCCGTAATATATATATATTGTCGACCTTTTGATCTCGGTATAGGGAATAGGGAGATAAGGCAGGAATAAACAAAGCAAGGTTTGTATTCTTTTATAAAATAAAGAACTCAAATTAGTATCTAGGACAAGGATGTACTAGATGCCTTACTAGATTCAAACGTAGGCTGATAGCTTTAATTCATTTAATTGGATTATTACATCCCCGCTCAATGATGTAGTTGTAATGTCCATATTAGGTAAAAGATTAGAGGTTGGAAAACCATGATCATGCAATTAACCCTACAAATCAACAACCAAAATAAGCAAATTAAATGAATGAAGTGCAATACATAGTATGATTGTTCAAAGTGCTTTAACCCTGGGCTTTACTCCATTGATTGTTCCAAGTACTTTTATTTATGCATTATTACTTTAGTTGTAATTACCAATTTCCAAACTCTCTTTTTATTACTTTTTCACTAAATTAATCTAAACAGTGAACTGAAATTGAATCATTGCTAAATCAAGTCTCTATGGGATCGACACTTGGATTTAATTAGGCCACTTTACTACTTGATAAGACCACATACACTTGCGTGTGCGCTCGGGCACTTTCAAGTTTTTGGAGCCATTGTTGGGGACTATTTATTTAGAAATTATTTATTTTAGTTTTACTTTTAGATTTATTTGGTGTTTTTATGCTTGGACTTGGTTTAGCAGCTTGAAATTGGGAGCTCTACAACCTGCAGCCACAGTCAATGCCATTCAACATGCTACAAGTTGGTATGAATTATACGGTAATAGTAGTCACTTAGCAGCTATGTGTGCTTCCAATCCAAAATTGGTGAAGTATATAGGCAATGATCAAAGGCCAAATTATGGTAATGCCTACAATATAAAGTGGCAAACTCAGCCGTGGAACGCACAACAATAAAAAATTCATCAACCACAAGTACAAGAGAATTAGTCAACTAGTAACATCGAAAAGATGTTGAAGTAGCTTCTAGTCAGTCCGACACAATTGGCTGCGGACATGAAAAATTCGCAAGTAGATCAGAGCAGCTTAGAGATTCAAATAGGGCAGTTGCAGCAAGCATGGAATACTAGGCCTCAAGGTGGTCTTCCAGTAGATACAAAAAATACAAAACAAGTTCTTGGAATTACCTTGAGGAGTAGTAAAGACCTTCAAAGAGAACCTCCAAAAGCAACTAAGGAAATAGATGCTGATGTGGTGACTGAACAGGTGAATGAAGAAGTTGTTGAAAAATCAAGAAAGTCTAAGTACTTGAAAGAAAAAGTTGTTGAACCAGAAATGAAGAAGACACTGCCACTACCCTTCTATCAGAGGCAAATTAGATGAAGGAGGACTCAATGTTTAAGAAGTTCTTTGACACATTCAGAGAGATTCACATTAACTTACCTTTGCTAGATTTTTTGCAGGGTATGCCTAAGTATGCAAGGTACTTAAGGGATGTTGTTGCTAATAAGGTGAAATTGCAGGATGTGAGGGCGATAACACTCACTGAAGAGTATAGCACTATAATGACATAGAAAATCTCCAAGTAATTGAGAGATTCAGGGAAGTTTACTCTCCCTATTTAAATTGGGAGTAAAGTGGTCCACGCAATGAGTGACTTAGGGGCGAGCATAAATTTGATGCCCTTATCTCTGTTTGACACATTGGGCTTGGAAAAGCCTAGATTGGCCACTGTGGTTTTTATAGCTAGCAGACAGATTCATGGCCTATCCGGAAGGAATCATTAAGGGTGTCATCATAAAGGTTGGTAAATTTCTTATACTTGCTGACTATATTGTTCTTGATTTTGAGGCAGACGAAAAGGTACCAATCATCTTGGGGAATCCATTCTTAGCAATTGGAGAAAAATTGATTGATGTTAGAGAAGGAACACTCAAAATGAGGGTAGAGAATGAAGAGGTGGTATTTGATGTATACAAATCACCCACACTAATATCCTAATGTGATTAAAGAGGATGAGGAAGGGATGGCTAGTCCACCAAAGACCTCTTTGGACTATCTAATTGAGCAGCCTAAGTTTATACCGCCTAAGCCTAATTTGATGCTAATTGATGAGCCTGAAAAGGATAAAGTTGAAAAATCTACTGGACTTAAAAACTTGCACCCAAGAGGGGTGAAAAAAATAAGAAGATAGCCTTCAAACGTAAGAAAAAAATAAAAAATTTGGTTGAGTTGAGTGGGGTCGTGCCGCGACACCAAATCAGGCGCTGCTTGGAGGAAACCCAAGTTAATTAGGTATGTTTTTTTTAGTTCTTAGTTTTTTATTTCACGTAGTTTTTTTTGTTGAGTCACAGGTTGATGGGAAGTTTGAGTACCATAAACCTGAGCTATAAAGCATGGCGAAAACTGAGTGTGGAGTTTTGTGCATCCTCTTGATATTTAAAAGATGCTATTAGTTAGGCCTAGAGGCCTTAGGGAGTATTTCTATCTCTTACTTTTAAATTTTCTTTGGGGACAAAGTAGGTTTTTAATTGCGGGGTGGAAAAATTCCTAAATTTTGGCTCAATTTAAAAATTTTTGGTGTAAGATATTCTTGTTGGTGCTATTTTTTATTACATGGTGCAAGTGTTTTATTTTATAAAAGCATGTTGGAATGAGTGAATTGCTATTTTTGAGATTCCTAGGCTCAAGTTTTTGACTCTTGTACTTGTGGCTTAAATTTGAATTCATGCTATTGTTGCATGTGATGTCTAGAACTTGCCCGGTATGTGTGTAAATTGAAATAAAGAGTGAGGGTTTAGAACATGATTTAGGCATTTCTTTGATAGCCTTGTTTCAAACCTTCTTTTTGACCTACCTTTGTGTATTATCCTAGTAAACCCCCACTGAGCCTTTAGCCTTTTCTTTGGTATCCTCATATATAGCCTAATCCCCTTTTTTGATAGACCATAATTTGATCCAAAAAGGTCCTAAGTGCTTTAATGAAAAATGAATTTAGTAAGGCGTTTGAGAAATTAAAGAAGAAAAGGGTGAAATTGATGCCCCAAGGTAAGAGTTATTTCTGTCCATATTTGATGTGTAGTGGTTGGGAGTGATATAAATGGTGTTAGAAATATTTTCATAATTGTAAAAAAAATATATCTTGAAGGAATAAACAATACGCCCACCATGTGTTTGAGAAAATGCTTAAAAGAGATGGGGCAAAATAAAGCTGATGGGTGGATGGAAAAAGTGTAATTTGGTTGTTGGAGATTGATTTTAAATGTATAGTGTAGAGTATTAAAGCTCTTAGAGAGGTTATTCACTATTCTCAAATAGTTCCTACCCGTCTCTTAGCCTACATAATAACTCAAAAAAGACCTATTTGATCCTGTACTTGACATTCTAATATTAGTGTAGCACTACACTAAGGAAAAGCCTATGGTTTATTATGTGTAACTTGTGAATTCCTTGTGAGAGTGAGCGTAATTTGATTCTTGTACCCATTGTTATATATTGCATATTTCGAGGGTTTATGGGTAACTCTCTTGTTGTGAGGGGCACATGTTTGATGAATATGGGTGATTTGTATGATGTCCTTGATTGAGAAATATGCATGAGTTTGTCACTTTTTGAGTCAATTCTTGAGGTTAGGACGTTTTGAAGTAGTGTTCATGAACTATCAATTGTGTAAATAAAGAGTTTTGTGTAGAAACTTGCATTCTGTGTAGTCATTGTAGTACTATCTTGAGTGTCTTCATTTTTGTAGAAGTATAGCGTCACCTCAGTTTTTATGCTTAGAGTAAAGAGTTGTTCGAGGATGAACAAGGTTTTAAGTGTGGGGTGATGATCTGAGGTGATTTTATACACTTTAGTGTCATTATTCTAGTTTATTTAGCCTTGTTTTGAGAAGAATTCATGCTCTTTATGTGTTGATGTGATATAAATAAGCATTTAAGTGTCCAAGTACATGATATAAGGTTCAACTTTTTTTTCAAATAAGTTTGTACTTAATTTAGTTATTTAGAGTTCAACCTGGAAAACTAGTTTTACTAGCTTGAGCTAGGTGTGTGTCTAGTTGGTCTTGTTGAATTCTATAACTTGTTTGTTATGTGAAAATTTTAATTTAATTAAGTTAAAAGCCGTAACATAAAGTTGAATATCGTAGGAATTAGCCTTATCATAGCTCTCGTTTTGATTCGTCATTGAAAATATTGTGCTGTTTTGATCTTTAATATGTGGTGTATGATATAGTAGGAGGCTTTGTGAGTTAAATACAGTGATATAATGATGATATAAAGACTTGAAATTCATTGAAAATACACTACAAAAAGCATAGAAAAAGGAAGAGCGTTCAACACTTAACCAGAATTTTGGATACAAATTCCAGTGAACCAACGCGATCTCCAAGTGTCTCATCGTTCGTGTCAATGATATCATCGACGTATCGCGTTTCTCTTGTTAAGCATGGACAGAATTTAAATTTTGCCGACAAGGGTGGACTTTGTCCTATTTTGAATATAATGACATGCATTTTGAGGATATTGTGGGAATCTGTATGGAATCTTGGCAAGTTTTGTGACAATTTCCTAATTCCACATTTATTAGGAATAATATAATATATATACAGAGGGAATTCTTAGACACCTGGACATACTTGGACAATTTTAAAAACACAAAAATGGTGTGACGGTGCTTGGAAAAAAGGGGAGCTTCTACACGGTTTTTTAGGTTTAATATTTTTTAATTAGCTTTTAATTATCATATCATGTATTCAATAATTTTGATCGTAATTATGAATGTTATTGGCTAAAAATCCTCTTTTCAGGGTTAAAGCAAAGAACATGAGTACTATTATTTTGAATAAATTTTATTTAATTTGCTTATCATAGTTGGTTGGTTGTTTATTTTTGTTTTAATTATTTTATGAATTGATCACCCATAAAATACATATATTATCGACCTTGTGATCTTGGGAGAGAGAATAGAAAGATAAAACGAGGGAATAAATAGAGTAGGGTTTGAATTCATTTATAAAATAAAGAACTCAAATTAGTGTCTAGGACAGGGATGTACTTAGATGCCTTGCTTGATTCAAACGTCGGATGATAGCTTTAATTTACTTAATTGGATTATTACATCCCCGCTCAATGATGTAGTTGTAATGTCCATATTAGGTAAAAGATTAGATATTGGGAAACCATGATCTTGCAATTAACCCTATGAATCAACAACCAAGATTAGCAAACTAAACGAATGAAGTTCAATACATAATATAATTGTTTTCAAAGTGCTTTAACCCTGGGCTTTACTCCACTGATTGTTCCAAGTACTTTTATTTATGCATTATTACTTTAGTGTTAATTACAAATTTCTAAACTCTGTTTTGATTACTTTTACACTAAATAATCTAAACAGTGAACTGAAATTGAATTGTTGTTAAATCAAGTGTCTGTGGGATCAATAATTGACTTTAATTAGGCCACTTTACCACTTGATAAGACCATGTACACTTGTGTGTATGCTATCACATGACAGTATACCCTTAGACCAATTGTCAGTCAGAGTGTACTATAGGTGTTAGAGGATATGCTTTATACATGTGTGATTGATTTTGGTGGTCGTTGGACTAGTTTTAACTCGTGGTGGAGTTCACCTACAACAAAAACTACCATTCTAGCATTCATATGGAACCTTAAGGCTTTACATGAGAGGAGGTGTAGATCTCTGATTGGGTAGTTTGATTCTTTTGAGATGAGGCTTTAAGGCACATACTTAGTAAGAGATTTGAGGGGTAGAGTAAGATTAATTTAGCACTAGATCTTTGTGGATCATAGTAGGAAAAAAGTTATGCTAATCAGAGGGTTATTGACTTGGTATTTATGGTTAGTGAACAGGTTTTGTTTAAGATATCACCCATGAAGGGTATGACAAGGGTTTGGGGGAAGGGAAAGCTTAGCCTAAGTGTTTTGGCCCTTTTGAGATCCTTTGTCTGATTTGAGAGGTGACATCACAACCCAAATCATAGGATTATGGGGACATCTACCCAACTCTACTCTAGATAGGAGAACTCATACCTCCCAACATTTAACAACTACGAAATACATTTTTGAAACCTTAAACAACAACAATAATAACCTTTTTGTTTAAACCAAAACATTTTTACAATAAATACATTGCAGAAATACAACTAACACTTCCCAAAACCTAGTCTAAACATGCACAAGAGTCAAAATACAAGAATGAAAACTTAAGACACAACCTCCATGTAAAATTATGATAACATGAGCTGTTGAAGAATGATCACTGTCATATTATAGAAACTTCAGCTGACATGCTATCATACTATACCCCAAAAAGGAGGTATGGTAAGTGTAGTATCAGTACCAAATATACATACTAGTAGGTATCATTGGTCGACTAGGGTTAGAAACATATAATAACATATAGAATCAATACGAGATCATGGAAATATTCACTTAACATACTTCAACTTCCAACCTTACCACTTTTCCTTAAGTATATCATTATTATTTTATCCTGAAAGTGCAACGAAATGATACAATTCCATGGAACCACCAATCCTATATATTTTTTACCCTCATCTTATTAAAATAACTCTACACTTCTCTCTCATTCATTCTCTTTTCTTCTATTACTATTACACATTGGTAATGAAAACACAAAGTTAAGTAATAAAAAAATAACTACTTTGCAAGAAAAAACACGACAATACACTCTACACATATAACTAGATACACAAGATGATAAGATTGATTCACAACTCAAAATATACCTTAATTTCACACCTATATTTAATACATAATCACAAACCCATCAACTTAAAACCACCATTTATCTTCATCTTATTATTCCTTTTCAACTTATTCATGTCAAATCACTTACAGACAAGCAATCTAGTCAACAACTCTTAAGTAGAAAATAACATATGCAATTCAACCAAATGAAGCATGCCTGAAAATGTTATACACACATACCAGGGTTGATAGGGACCCTTAGTAATGATATATAGGGGAAAAGCTCAGTCCACGTACCATACAGATGAGGTACCCAATCCTAATATCAGTCTGTACCAATGTGGCATCTAATTTAAATATTATTTTATGTCGATGTGTCACCCAATTACAATATCATCAAAGTAGGTAAAAACCTCAACAATAACGCTCAAGCATAATAATATCAATAATCAAGTTCATATGTTATTCATCGATGCTAAACATTCAAGTTAATCATTTCAGCTTGAATTTTAACATCATCTCAACCAGCAATCACAAGAATTCCTAAAGACTAATCACAATCATCTAACTCAAATATAAACATAGGGTCAAATCAAGTGTATAACTTATTACAATCAACCGATTCGTACCCAACCTCCAAGAATGACAACCAATCGACTCAACTTTCCTTAAAATAAGCTAACGTACCAAGTATTGAATCTCTCAGACACTAACTCAACCTAATCAATTACTCCCTACTCATTACCCTCAACCATTGTGTTGATTATTGTATTACTCTTAAGGACACTCCATAACACTAAGTTCTTTGATTTTTCATCCACTAACATCAACCCTCTCATATGTAACTCAAAACCCATGCTTAGTTCTTTTTACAACTCTCTTATTTTTCCTTTGGATTTACTATTAATTATCATTAAATATACCCAATCCCCTTTTTACAACCACCATAAATCAACCTATTTCGCACTACCACCATCTTGGAATATACAAGAAACTTCCATATAGAACTAATAATTCCACCCCTTAACATACTTATTTAAACATAGCTTATACCAACCTATCATTTAGTGACATGCCTCTAGTTCATGCAACTATAATAATTCATCAACAAATAAAGGGTTAACACATACCATAAAATCGACATGCATCACCTAATACATCAAATTTTGTTACCCTAGGTTTAATTTATTATTCATTCCATCAAAACTATAGTTACTACACATAAATAACATAAGTCTATGATAATTAAATCATAACCTACCTCCCTGATAAGTTCTCTTTTATGGATATTGAGGATTATCTCCTTCAAGGCTTTGAATATCCAATATGTTTTTCATGAAAATTATTAGAAATCACCCTTCAGGAGCTTGATCTATTTATCCTTGTTATTCTAAGCCTAGGGTTCATCTGGATTGTTATTGGGGGAGGAAAATAACAAATGAGATCTCAACTGGAGAAAGATTTTTAAAAAACTCAAGAGGCTAACTGCCTAACCGTCGTTATAACAAGCAGAGTGTTGCTGCTGTAGCAAACATATTGCTAGAAGGTCTGGCACAATCAAAAATTTTATCCAATTTAACTTTAGTCCATAGATTTTATACCATAAAATTAATTTTAATCACACCTGAAGTGCATTTTGATCAAATATTTTATCAAAACAACTTTATGATAACAATTAAATGGGTTGTTACAAGTGATCTGTGAGTTGGCTTCATCTTTGAGTTTTTCAATCATACATCTAGTTTTCTATTTCTCGATGTTAAATAAATTTCATTTTGATGGTTCTCATGTAATTCAGTGGGATTTAGTTGATTTGGATAAGAATATGACTTTTGTATAGGAACCCATGGCTAATTTGGACAAGTATACTAGAAAGTTGAGGTCAAAGAGGATTGATTCACTAAAACCCCACTAGAAGCATTACCCAACTGAGGAGTCCTCATAGGAGATAAAGTCTAATATATGGAATGATATACACAAATTTTTGATAGCTTAGGTATCTTTCTAGCTCTTATATTCAAGAATGAATATGTGTTTTAGTGGAGGATGCCGTAACAACCCTTGTATTAATTTTCAAAAATAGTGGTATATGACCATTTTATCTATTCTTATAGTTACCTCATAGTATTTATTAGTTATTAGAGTGGATAGTGTAGTTTAATAGGTGTTTGGTTGGATTTTATGTGAGTGTTTTATTTTGAAATGTTCATTAGTTTATAGAGTTAACTTTGGTTAGTATTTAGTGTTCTAGATGTCATATGAGAATTTATTTAGTTTCTTTAGATCCAAAACATCATTTATGTAAGTAGCATAGTTGTTATAGATCCTGAGGCTTTTTGTATGATTTTGAGAGTTTAGACAAGATACTGGAAAGTTTGGCCTATGGTTGAATTTGGTCAACATTCTTTGAAAACCACCTTCGTTGGAAATTCAAATGGTTCAATTGAGTTTAGAACGTTGAATTTAGTCTAGTACCACAGTTGGTTTTTTTTTATAGGGCCGTGAATGATTTTGAGGGTTCATTCAATTAATTTTAATTGATGGATTATACTGATGCAACTGCCATCTGGTGCAACATAATTGCCCATTTCAATCACGAGGGTCCTGGATATGATCACATAGTAGGACCATATTGTTCATCTCAGTAATATGAAGGTTGCCTGATCGCAAAGTGTTGGGTAATTGTCTATTATAATTGCATAGATTTAGCCTCGAAGGGTTGTTATATCAGGTCAAGGTTTGGGTCATCTGGGTGCTTTAAGATTATAATGATAGGTCCTATGGTCATGAAGATTAAAACACTCGGTAGCTTTTGAATATCTTTTTATAAAGCTCAACCCCCATAACTCAATTTTTGAAACTTTGTTCCTCAATTTTTGGGAAATTCAAAAGGTGGTTTTTGATAATTCTTCATAGGGTAAGTTCCTATATCATGTATTTAATATTCCCTAATGATTATTATTGATTTTTAATTCTCAAAATTGTGGTTTTTAAATTTCATATTTTGGGTTTTCCAAGTTAAAGAATGGTACTTAAATGATTCCAAGCTCGATTTTAACTTTATTTTAATGAAATTTCAGATATGAACTCTTTAAGGTATGGGTAAATTTATTTTCTTATAAACTTCTTATTTTGCCCTTGGATTCTTGGGGTTGATTTTTGGATTGACGATTTAGACCCAGATTAAAACCTTAGCAATATAGGCTTCATTAGACTCATGTTTATGAGTAGTTATTATTTTGATAGGTCGGTTGTATTTCAAGCCTGCTAAATAAGGAAAGTCTAATTTGTGATTGTTAGAGACTTGCAATTCAGTTTTAAGTTAGGCTATGACTTAACTTTCTTCAGACTTTGCTTCGATGGTTCTTACCGTGTAAAGCATATTGTTGATGAATGACTTAGTAATTATCATAGTAGTTGATTGCTTGTGTTATTGTGATGCCCAAATTATGGGTTATACCGCGTTAAGAATATGAATATTATGAATTTGAGAATAAAAATAAATAAATTATTATTATGATACCCATATGATGTCTTGTTTTTATTACCTCAATAAATGAGGTGGTTTATTATAATGATGTCCATGTGGGGGCTTGTATTGCCAATTTATTTGTAATTTAAGTAGATTGACTTGTTTATTACATTATTGAACTATTTCACATATTATTGACATATATCAAGATCCATATTTATCATGGTCATGAATACCCACTCATCACATTAAATATTAGAAATGTATTGCTAGAAACCTTGATTTTTGAAAGAAGATAAATAATTTTTATGTGAATTTGATCTGATAGAAAATTCTAATTGACATTGATGGTATTGATATTAGTTACATCTGATACAAAAATTTTGGATAGGGTATATGGACCTTGGGAGTATCCCATGGCTCTCATCGCTGCAATAATATATAATGGGGGGTGTATATTGCTAGACATGGCTATTGCATTCTATTTCCATTTTGAATTGATGTTGTGATTGAGATATCTGAAATATTTGTGTGATATTGAACTGCTGGGATTTCTACATACCAGGTTATTTTAGTACTCTTTACTTGTTGTGGTTTCCTGCTTGAGCTTAGTTGATCTACAATGTCCACTGAGTATAAGTGAACTACACTCACTCCTTTTTCTTGCATTCTTTTGGTGCATATCCTTGTGTGAGTGCTCCATGTAGTTCCTAATCATGCATTCCAATAGTAATCTAGGGTCATGGTGAACCTTTCTAATCAAAGTAATCTCCGGTCTTTATCTATATTTATTATATCTTTATTTCATATCTGAGATAGTGTTATAGATATTACTTACTTATTTTGGTATTAGAATCCCTATGCTCTCATGACACTATGTCTTAGGATGTTTTCAAATATTACTATTCAGTTCTCTTCTGATTTCTTACATTTATGAGTGGTTGTTAGATATTAGACTGTTAATCCATTAATTACCTTTATTTCAATAACTTTGTGTTTTGGGAGATTTATCTTACCTAACATGGAGGGGTGGAGTTAGATTCCATCATAACCCATTTATTTTTCGGCCGTGATAGAAGATCTGAAGAATCAAAATAGAATAATCAAATTAGTTTAATTTGGTCCATTTTGTTTTGGTAATAATGCCCATTCTTACTTGACTTATGAAAAATGGTTCACAAATTTACTATATCTGAACATACTTTTAACGTATTTTTTTGACTTAATAATACCTTTAACTAACATCCTAAATCTACTGAATTTTGTCAATTTTAAAAACTACATGAGTTTTATGATTGGCAACATATTATTTAACATAAAAGTTAAACCTAGCCCTAAAATCATCGGGCCATTTTCTTAATATGGTATCAATGGATAACTTTTTTAGTTACACAAGAAATTACTACTCCTTGAGAAGAAAGATTTAGGAATTAAGTCTTTGGATAAGAGTTAGATAGCGGTGAAATAGCTTAAAGTGAAATATATATTGAAGAATAATTTTTCTTTCAGTGAACTATTTGGATCCAACCAGTGTTTTAAAAGGAGGGGGCGTGAGGCATGGCATTTTACTTACTATAGGGCGAGGCATAAGCCTCGAGGCGTTAGGGTGTAAGCCCCATGAAACTTTAAATTTTTAATTTATAATATAGTAAAATAGTGTTATATAGTAAAAAAATATAAATAATAAATTAATAGTTAAAATAATTAAGAACATGATTAAACAAACTCCTAGAAAATTAAATTTCTTAAAAATTTTACTAGTATAAATTAAAAACTTGTTCTAATAATTACTATGAGATGCAAATCAACTCTAACATCTTAACTTTCAATTAGTAAAAGAATCACATTTTTGTAAAAAAATTATTACTATTGTACTATAAAATTGAAACACCTGGGTTTCTGGGCCCTGGAAAATTTCCTGAATTTCTGGTGTCTTGAAAGAATACGACTAGGGGAAACAAATCGTACACTAGGATATGAGTAGTATGGGTTAGTTATATGTTGATCAGTGTTGGTTGGTGGGTTGGATTTGGTTTTTAAAATGGGTACGACTTGGGTGGTACGAGTCGTATCGGTGGATACGTGTTGTTTGGTTACTTCACTTAGTCTTAGACTTGGTAACTTAAGTTGGATCTAATTAGGAGTGGCTAACCATGATCCGCAAGCCCGGGTATGAGTCATATCATAGACTCGTATGGTGGTCAGTGTTCAATCCTCTTGAGATTCTATTCTGCCAGGGGTACGGATCATGGCTACTAGTCATATACTTGGATATAACAAGGTTTGGGGTGAGTCGTAGTTTTGATAGTGTTGGGTCTAAAGGATATAGCCTTAGGTACGAGTGATGGGTATCACTTATATTGGAGGTTACAACTGGTAAGGATGTTCGTACTGTCACAACCCGGCCTGAGGCCCTGGCCGCGATGGGCATCCCGAACCATATAGGCCCGAGATACCCCTGTCTCCACCCAATCCACTAGTGATATTATCCGCTATGGGCCCAGGCCTGCACGGCCTTAAAATGCTTCACTAGGGAGTAAGGCTTTCTGACTTATATACCCAGCATCCCTTCTATGTTTTGCCGATGTGGGACACCTTCCTAAGTTGGGGTGTCACATACACCCCTCTTACGGACTCAGCGTCCTCGCTGAGGTTTGCCCCACCGAATGGGATTTGCCTATACTCAGGATTGAGGTTTGCCCTGCCTTTACCGGGATTCGCCTACACCCAGTTTGAACTCTGGTTCACATCGACAAGGGCGAGACAGGAGCATCACACAGTGCTTGAGGCTACGAGTAGCCCCAAGCTAACCCTTTGAGCCATTTTCATTCAGTTCAACACAAATCAATGGAGTTTCCATAAATAACCCTCAAATATCAACAGAGTAATCATCATCCAAGAATAAAAGAATTTCAGAAAGATAAAAAAATATGACTTATTAGTCAACTCCCAACATCTATACTAGTCTGACAAGCCTCTAAGAAAATCAATAAAACCAGCGAGTCATTGAGACATGCCCCAACTGACCCATACTCAGTTATCAAATGTAAACAATTCCGTGAAACCCACATCAGACATCACATCATCGAAATGTGAGGACTCACCACAACAGAGGATGTAGAACAGCGTGTCGAAGAATCACTGTCAAACCTAGAACTAAGCACCTGAACCTACATTCCGAGAAAATACAGCCCACATCCGAAGATGTGGGTTAGTACCATGGAAAGGAACCGAGTATATGGGGGTGTATGCAGTTGTTTAAACATCATCATCATAAATATTTATAATAAATATGCAGGATGTATGAACGACGTACATAGCCCGAAGAAAATCATTATAATCATGAGAGGATGAAATAAGTACAATAATACATGTGAGTCATCATATAATTTGTCAATCACTTTCAGTTTAGCAAGAATATCAATTCTCATAATGTAAATATCATTTAAATCTTTCGAAAGAATAACTTTCACAATTCCACTTTCAAATCACTTCACCATTCACCATAGACACATGGAAACATACATACACTGGGAGATCCTATAACCGACATAAACCATGTGAGCTACATGGAGTCCAACGTACAACCTACGTTGGGGAGAGCTGTCCTATCCTTGCCATTGGAGTGGGACTATCGATATCAAATCCACACAAACTAGTAATCACTATATAAATCAGCCTCAGGATCACTCCTATGGGGCACGTAGTTCTAGGGAAGTAAGGTCGCTATTTACCTCCCACTTGGTGCTAAGGATTTCTCTAGGACATAGCACATATCATTTCAAAGACAATCCACAACAAAACAATTTCAGTAATATATAAATATACATCGGGAGCCATCATGCTTCCCATATATCAAAATCAACCACATTTTGGATTTCTTTCACACTCGAGTTCAAAACAACTCCATTAAGACCAAAAGGTCAAATCATTCAAAATATCTCAAATATTCAAAATCAATGTGCTTGTAACACACACTTTCTAAAAAACACAATTTACAATGGGGATTCACGACCCAAATATCAAAATCATGATAAATATCGTTCAAGATTCATGCTTTATATCTCCACACATGTAAATTCATCTTTCAAAATCATAAACATCAAGATTTCATAATAATCATCATAATATATGGGTTCATGCTTCAAATTCATAAAAATCAAATAAAAATCATGCCTTTGTAAAGAAAATTACTTTTGGGAACAAGAACGAAAGAGAGTTCTTGTTGAAAAAACCCGTATACCATGAATGATGAACTTTAGATCGATACTCGTTCTTGAGATGTTAATCGTGCCTTTGAATGATGGGTCTTGAAGTTCTTGAACTAGGAACTTGGAATCTTGAATAAATTTGCAAAATTAATGGTGAACTTTGGAGGTTCTTGAAGTTGGATGTAGGAGCTTAGGGTTTTCTTTTTGATGGATTTAATATAGGGTTTTGATGGATTTTGGGTGAGGGGGAATGACCAAAACACCCCTAAAAATCAAATAATTCTTGAATCTGTCCTTTGGTGGACTGTTTTGATAGTCTGAAGTAGATCAACCATAATATTTTACTCCGATATTCAAATTGGATGAAACCAATTTCATCAAAAAGAGGACTCTCATATATTTCCGTTTATATATAGTATCTCACCTAGATCACTGTGTACGAGGAGTTATGATCGTTTGAAGTTGATCCAAAAGTTCACTTTTGTTAGGCTGAAGTAGATCGAGCATAACTTTTTGCTTCGATAGACAAATTGGATGAAACCAATTTCATTGGAAAGAGGACTCGCAGAGATTTCCGTTGATATATAGTATATTACCCAGATCATTATGTACAAGGAGTTATGCTGGTATAAAGTTGGAGCACAAATACGCTATGCCTCAGTACTTTTTCTTGCACATTTTACAGTTCACTACTATTCACGGTTCGCTTGGAATGTTCATAACTCGTCGTTCGGGTGTCCGTTTTGGATGATACACCTATCGTTGGAAAGCTTATTCGATACTCTACACAATGGTGGGTCATAATCTAAGACATTCCACACAGAAAATTTATAATTCATTCTAGAAGATAGAACCCAATACGTTTACGCACAAAATTTCAACAAAAAATTTCCCAGGTATTACATCATCCCCCCTTGGAAACATTCGTCCTCGAATGACGCTTGACATGCCAAGATTAGATAGTGAATAGAGCATACAACTGAAACTATTCGTTAGACTCATCACCACATCGTTTCTCACTCTGAATGCAACATAGAATGCATAAATTCAAGAAACTACAGCTGAACACATAATAAATGACAGCTGAACTGCTGCAACTTTTATCAAAAGTGCATGATTTAAGAAAGAACGTTACCTTCGGCTTGAACGGAGTTTGTGGAAAATAGGTGTGGGTACTTGGATCGCATATCCGCCTCAGCTTCCCAAGTTGCACCCTCAACAGATTGGTTTCGCCACAACACCTTTACCAAGGGAACTTCTTTGTTCCTTAGTCTTCGGACACTGAAATCAAGAATCTCAACAGGAATCTCATCAAAAGAAAGATTTTCTTGAATGTCAGGACTCACAGAGGAATCCACTACCATAGCATCGCTAATATGCTTTCTAAGCATGGAGACATGGAATATTTGATGAACAGAGGACAACTCGGAAGGCAATTCGACCTCATAAGCTACCTTACCAACACGGCTAAGAATTTTTTAAGGACCAACATAATGGGGACTAAAATTCCCCTTCTTTCCGAATCTCTTCACCCCTCTCATGGGTGAAATTTTCAGATACACTAGGTTACCAACTTCAAACTCAAGGTCTCTCCTTCTAACATCTGCATATGACTTCTGACGACTCTGCGTAGTTTTCAACCTTTCCCTAATCAACTTAACTTTTTCCATAGTCTCAAATACCGAATTAGGACCACTCACAGCCACTTCACCTACCTCAAACCAACCTATGGGTGATCTACACTTCCTCCCATATAAGGCTTTAAATGAAGCCATGCCAATACTAGATTGGAAATTTTTATTGTAAGCAAACTCTATCAACGGTAAGTGATCATCCCAACTTCCCTTAAATACAAGTGCTCAAGCTCTCAACATATCCTCTAAGGTCTGGATGTTCCACTCAGCCTGACCATCGGTCTGCAGATGAAAAGCAGAACTCAAAAGCACTTGGGTACCAAGACCCTTCTGAAAAGCTTTCCAAAATTGCAAAGTGAACTGAGTACCCCTATCCGAAATGATAGACAAGGGAACTCTATGCAGTCTGACTAGCTCTCGGATATACAATCTAGCGTAATCCTCAGCAGTATATGAAGTATGAACAGGCAAGAAATGAGCAGACTTAGTTAAACTATCAACCACAACCCAAATAGAATCATGATGGCGTCGGGAAGGAGGTAAACCAATCATGAAGTCCATATTTATCTCTTCCCACTTTCAGGTGGGAATACTAAACTCTTCCATCATACCATCAGTTCTTTGGTGTTCAACCTTAACCTATTGGCATGTTGCACACTTAGCTACAAACGCTACTATATCTTTCTTCATGCCACTCCACCAATAGATTTCTCGCAAGTCTCGGTACATCTTGGTGTCACTAGGATGAATAGAATATTGTGCCCCATGTGCTTCAGCCATAATCCTCTATCTCAGATCATCAACATTCGGGACACACAATCTACCCTGTAATCTCAACTCACCATCTCCCCCTTGGGAGAAAACCTCTACTTTTTGTTCCTTGACTGACTCCTTTAGTCTAACCAAGGAGAATTCAGAACTACTCTGAACCCCTATACTACCTTCAGTAGAGTCAAACAACCTAACCCCCAATCTAGCCAAATGAGGTACATCACAAGCCAACTCTTTCTTACCGTCTATCACATGTGAAACACTACCCATGGACACTCTACTTAGGGTATCCGCCACAATATTGGCCTTGCCCGGATGGTACAGCACACTCTTATCATAGTCCTTTAACAATTCTAACCATCGTCTCTACCTAAGATTCAATTCTCTCTGGGTAAACATATACTGCAGACTCTTATGATCAGTGAAAACATCAACATGGACACCATACAAATAGTGTCTCCATATTTTCAAAGCAAACACAACAGCAGCCAACTCAAGGTCATGGGTGGGGTAATTTTTCTCATAGGGTTTCAACTGTCTAGAAGCATAAGCTATCACCTTACCCATCTACATTAATACGCAACCCAACCCAACTCTCGAAGCATCACAGTACACCATAAAACCATCAACACCATCAGGAAAAGTCAAGACAGGGGCTGAAGTTTGTCGAGCCTTTAACTCCTGAAAACTCTTCTCACAAGATTCGGACTATAAGACCTTCACTATCTTTTGGGTCAACTGATTTATAAGAGACACTATAGAGGAGAAACCCTTCAACAAAATGGCGGTAATAGCCAGCTAAACCTAAAAAACTTTGAATATCAATCAAAGAAATAGGTCTAGGCTAATTTCTAATAGCTTTGGTCTTTTGGGGATCAACTCTAATACCCTCCGAAGAAATGATATGACCCAAAAAAGCAACTGACATTAGCCAAAACTCATACTTACTGAACTCGGAAAACAACTTGTCATCTCTAATTATTTGCAAGACAGTTTGGAGATAATCAGAATGTTCATCCTCACTATGGGAGTGCACCAGTATATCATCAATGAACACTATGACAAACATATCCAGATATGGTCTAAACACTCGATTCATGAGGTCTATGAAAGCTACTGGGGCATTTGTTAACCCGAAAGACATAACAAGAAACTCAAAATGGCCATAACAAGTTTGGAAAGCGGTTTTCGAGATTTCACACTCCCTAACTTTGAGTTGATAATAGCTGGAATGAAGGTCTATCTTTGATAAATTACTTGCACATTGCAATTGGTCAAACAAATCATTTATTCTCGGAAGGGGGTACTTATTTTTTACGGTGACTTTATGCAGTTGGCGGTAATCAATACACATACGCAAAGAGCCATCTTTATTTCTTACAAACAACATAGGAGCACCCCAAGGAGAAACTATGGGCCTTATGAAACCCTTATCTAGTAGATCTTTGAGTTGCTCTTTCAACTCTTTAAGTTCTGCAGGGGCCATACGGTAAGGAAGAATAAAAATGGTTTGAGTATCAGGAAGAAGATCAATCCTGAACTCTATCTCTCTATCAAGAGGTATCCCTGGGAGATTATCCAAAAAGATATCAGAAAACTTATTGACGATGTTAATAGAATGGAGAGTTGGAGTCTCAAACTTAGCGTCTTTAGCTCTAACCAAATGGTAAATACACCCATTAGAAATAAGCTTTCTAGCTTTGAGGTAAGAGATAAAATAACTCTTGGGTGACACAGAATTCCCAAACCACTCAAACACGGATGCACCCGGAACTGAAACTTGACTACTCGGGTCCTACAATCAATAGAGGCATAAGAAGAATACATCCAGTCCATACCCAAAATCACATCAAAATCTACCATGTCTAACTCAATTAGATCAGCCAACAAGACTTTATGAAGAATGGTAACAGGACACTTTTTATACACTTTCTGGGCAACAATCGAATCACCCACTGGGGTAGAAACTAGGATAGGCTCAGGAATAATCTCAGGACTCATTTCAAAATTCATAGCAATCAAAGGTGTAACTTATGAGAAACTGGATTCAGGATCTAACAAAGTATACAGTCAATCTAAAATATATGAAGCATACCAGTAACAACATCGGGAGAGTCCTCCTGTTCCTGGTGGGATGATAAAGCATAGAATCTATTCTGGCGCTAGCTGCCAGCATTGCTAGAAGAGGAGCCCTGAGCTGGGGCTGGGCAAGTCGCTAGAACTGGAGCACTAACAGTCTGAGTCTGGGTCTGAGGGCAATAGTCACGACGCCCTTGTCTATATAGTGGACAATCTCTAACTCAGTGACCCATGTCACCACACCAGAAATAGCCCCTCTTCTCACCCCAACACTCACCTGAATAAGCCCTACCATACTTAGGACAGAGGGGATGATTTGGCTTACTACCAGCACTGTACTGGGACTTGGATGCATATGACCTGCTACCTTGCTCCTGCCTACCTCTAGGCACGGGAGCACTAGCAGATAACGGTGCTGGCATAGATAAATGATCCTGATACTGAGGGCAACTCCTTCCCTGCAATATAGTCTGACCCTGTCTATGCTGCTTGGACTTAGCTCTCTTATTCCCTCTCATTCTATCTCTCTCCTTAATCTTGTCTGCCTCAATCTATTGGGTATGAGTCATCAGCCTAGAAAGATTTATATCACTATTCAGCATAGCAGACCTACACTCCTTAACCACATAACTAGACACCCCAGTCACAAATCCTTAACCACATAACTAGACACTTAGTCACAAACTTACTCATACTAGCCTGATTATCAGCCACTAAGTTAGGAGCATACTTGGCCAACTGATATAACTTTAGACAGTACTCCCTAACAGTCATAGAGCCCTGTTGTAGGTACATAAACTCTTCCACCTTCGCCTCCCTCATCTCCAAAAGGAAAAACTTATCCAGGAATACATCCTGGAACTCTTGCCAAGTTGTAGGGACAACTTCCTTAGCTTTACCTTTCCTTCAAGCAACAACCCAGTCATAAGAAAGGTCTTTCAACCTATACGCAACCAACTCCACACTATATTCCTCAGATACATGCATCACCTGAGTAATCTTCTGCACCTTTTTTAAAAACAATTGTGGATCCTCATCAGACTTGGACCTACAAAATTCTGGCGGATTCATCTGCATAAAGTCACGGATCCTGACAGCAGCTGAATCACCTCCCTACTGCTGTGGAGCCGAGGTCGAGTTGTCCCAAACATTTACAGTAACAGCTTAGCCCAGCGCCTGAAAGGCTGCCCGAAATTCAGCATGAGACACATTTTCATTCAATGGGTCAGCGGGTTGATGTTGTTGACCATCATTATTTCTTCTCGCTCAACGTAGAGGCATATTTCTGAAAGAGGAGAGCATGAATCAATAGCAGAGAGAGACACTTTAAGCATGATAGACTTCTGAAAGAAAGAATCACACTTTTTCCTAAACGTCTTGTAGCCTCTTGCTCATAGATGTGGCGCGCTACACACCAATGATCAAGACTCTACTTAACGCGGCTTGTCAAACTCACTAGGACACCTTAAAACCTTAGGCTCTGATACCAAGTTAGTAACGCCCCAAAAAATGGGTCCTAGAGTATCACACAGTGCTTGAGGCTACGAGTAGCCCCAAGCTAACCATTTGAGCCATTTTCATTCAGTTCAATACAAATCAATGGGGTTTCCATAAATAACCCTCAAATATCAACAGAGTAATCATCATCCAAGGATAAAAGAATTTCAGAAAGATAACAAAATACGATTTATTAGTCAACTCCCAACATCTATACTAGTCTGACAAGCCTCTAAGAAAATCAATAAAATCAGCGAGCCATTGAAACATTCCCCAACTGACTCATACTAGTTATCAAATGTAAACAATTTTGTGAAACCCATATCAGATATCACGTCCTCGAAACATGAGGACTCACCACAACAGAGAATGTAGAACAGCGTACCCAAAGAATCACTGTCGAACCTGGAACTGAGCACCTAAACCTACATTCCGAGAATATCCAGCCCACATCCAAAGATGTGGGTCAGTACCATGGAAAGGAACCGAGTATATGAGGGTGTATGCAGTTGTATAAACATCATCATAATAAATATTTATAAGAAATATGCAGGATGTATGAAAGACTCACATAGCCCAAAGAAAATCATCATAATCATGAGAGGATGAAATACGTACAATAACACATGTGAGTCATCATATAATTTGTCAATAACATTCAGTTCATCAAGAATATCAATTCTCATATTGTAATATCATTTAAATCTTTTGAAAGAATAACTTTCACAATTCCACTTTCAAATCACTTCACTATTCACCATAGACACAAGGAAACACACACAAACTGGGAGATCCTATAATCGGCATAAACCATGTGAGCTATATGGAGTCCAATGTACAACCCACGTTGGGGAGAGCCGTCCTATCCTTGCCATCAGAGTAGGACTATCGATATCAAATCCACAAAAACTAGTGATCACTATATAAATCAGCCTCAGGCTCACTCCTACGGGGGCACGTAGCTCTAGGAAAGTAAGGTCACTTTATACCTCCCACTTGGTGCTAAAGATTTTTCCCAAACTTAGCTCATATCATTTCAAAGACAATACACAACAAAACAATTTTAGTAATATATAAATATACATCGGGAGCCATCATGGTTCCCATCTATCAAAATCAACCATGTTGTGGATTTCTTTCACACTCGAGTTCAAAACAACTCCATTAAGACGAAAAGGTCACATCATTCAAAATATCTCAAATATTCAACATCAACGTTCTTATAACACATACTTTCTAAAACAAAACACAATTTCCAATAGGGATTCACAACCCAATATCAAAATCATGATAAATATCATTCAAGATTCATGCTTTATATCTCCATAGGTGTAAATTCATCTTTCAAAATCATAAACATCAAGATTTCATAATAATCATCATAAGATATGGGTTCATGCTTCAAATTCATAAAAATCAAATAAAAATCATGCCTTTGTAAAGAAAATTACTTTTGGGCACAAGAATAAAAGAGAGTTCTTGTTGAAAAACCCCACATACCTTGAATGATTAACTTTAGATTGATTCTCATTTTTGAGATATTAATCGTGCCTTTAAATAGTGGTTCTTGGATTTCTTGAACTAGGAACTTGGAATTTTGAATAAATTTGCAGAATTAATGGTGAACTTTGGAGGTTCTTGAAGTTGGATGGAGGAGCTTAGGGTTTCTTTTTGAGGGAATTTGATGAAATATAACATATAATGCTTCTAATAGGCTTTAATATAGGGTTTGGAAGGATTTTGGGTGAGGGGGAATGACAAAACGCCCCTAAAAATCAAATAATTCTTGAATCTGTCCTTTGGTGGACTGTTTTTGTAGTCTAAAGTAGATCAACCATAACGTTTTACTCCGATATCCAAATTAGATGAAACCAATTTCATTAGAAAGAGAACTCTCATATCTTTCCGTTGATATATAGAATCTCACCAGATCATTGTGTACAAGGAGTTATGATCATTTGAAGTTGACCCAAAAATTCGCTTTTGATAGGTTAAAGTAGATTGAACATAACTTTTTGCTCCGATAGACAAATTGGATGAACTAATTTCATTGGAAAGAGGACTCGTAGAGATTTCCGTTGATATATAGTAGATCACCCAGATCATTATGTACCCAGATCACTACTATTCACGGTTCGATCGAAATGTTCATAACTCATCGCTCGGGAGTCCGTTTTGGATGATCCACATATCGTTGGAAATATTATTCGATACTCTACGCAATGGTGGATCATAATCCAAAACATTTCACATGAAAAATTTATAATTAATTCTAGAAGATAGAACCCAATACGCTTACGCACAAAATTTCAACAAAAAATTTTCCAGGGTATTACATCATCCGTCCTTAGAAACATTCATCCTCGAATGACGCTAGACATGCCAATATTAGATAGAGAATAGAGCATACAGCTGAAACCATTCGTTAGACTCCTTCATGATGGCAATTGGAAGGAGGTAAACCAATCACGAAGGCTATATTTATCTCTTCCTACTTCCAGGTGGGAATACTAAACTCTTGCATCATACCACTAGGTCTTTGGTGTTCAACCTTAACCTGTTGGCATGTTGCACACTTAGCTACAAATGCTATTGTATCTCTCTTCATGCCACTCCACCAATAGATTTTCTGCAAGTCTCGGTACATCATGGTGGCACTAGGATGAATAGAATATCGTGCCTTGTGTGCTTCATCCATAATCCTCTTTCTCAGATCATCAACATTCGGGATACACAATCAACCCTGCAATCTCAATACACCATCTCCCTCTTGGGAGAAAACCTCTACTTTTTGGTCCTTGAATGACTCATTCAGTCTGACCAAACTAGCATCTAAGTATTGTTTTTCCTTCACTTCCAAAACAAGGAGGATTCAGAACTACTTTGAACCCCTATAGTACCTTCAGCAGAGTCAAATAACCTAAACCCCAATCTAGCCAAACGATGCACATCATGAGCCAACTCTTTCTTACCTTCTACCACATGCAAAACACTACCCTTGGACACTCTACTTAGGGAATCCGCCATAATATTGGCCTTGCCCGGATGGTACAATACACTCATATCATAGTCCTTTAATAATTCTAACCATCGTCTCTGCCTAAGATTCAATTCTCTCTGGGTAAACACATACTGCAGACGCTTATGATCAGTGAAAACATCAACATGGAAACTATAAAAATAGTGTCTCCAGATTTTCAAAGCAAACACAACAGCAGTCAACTCAAGGTCATGGGTGGGGTAATTTTTCTCATAGGGTTTTAACTGTCTAGAAGCATAAGCTATCACCTTAACCTTCTGCATCAATACGCAACCTAACCCAAGTCTCAAAGCATCACAGTACACCAAAAAACCATCAACCCCATCAGGCAAAGTCAAGACAGGGGCTGAAGTGAGTTGAGTCTTCAACTTCTGAAAACTCTTCTCACAAGATTCGGACCACAAGAACTTCACTTTCTTTTTGGTCAACCGAGTCATAAGAGACGCTATAGAGGAGAAACCCTCAACAAAATGGCGGTAATAGCTAGCTAAACCTAAGAAACTTTAGATATCAGTCGGAGAAATAGGTCTAGGCCAATTTCTAACAGCTTTGGTCTTTTGGGGATCAACTCTAATACCCTCGGAAGAAATGATATGACCCCAAAAAGCAACTAACCTTAGCCAAAAATCACAGTTACTAAACTTGGCAAATAACTTGTGATCTCTAAGGGCTTGCAAGACAGTTTGGAGATGATTAGAATGTTCATCCTCACTACGAGAGTACACCAGTATATCATCGATGAACACTATCACCAACATATCCAGATATGGTCTGAACACTCGATTCATGAGGTCCATAAAAGCTGCTGGGGCATTAGTTAACCCGAAAGACATAACAAGAAACTCAAAATAGCCACAACAAGTTTAAAAAGTGGTTTTTGGGATGTCACACTCCCTAACTTTGAGTTGATGATAGCCGGAATGAAGGTCTATCTTTGAGAAATAACTCTCACCTTGTAATTGGTCAAACAAATCATCTATTATCGAAAGGAGGTACTTAGTTTTGATGGTGACTTTATTCAGTTGGTGGTAATCAATGTACATACGCAAAGAGCCATCTTTCTTTCTCGCAAACAACACAGGAATACCCCAAGGAGAAACACTAGGCCTTATGAAATCCTTATCTAGTAGATCTTTGAGTTGCTCTTTCAACTCCTTAAGTTCTGCAGGGGCCATACAGTAAGGAAGAATAGAAATGGTTTGAGTATCAGGAAGAAGATCAATCCTGAACTCTATCTCTCTATCAAGAGGTATCCCTGGGAGATTATCCAAAAAGATATCAGAAAACTTATTGACTATGTTAATAGAATGGAGAGTTGGAGTCTCAAACTTAGCGTCTTTGGCTCTAACCAAATGGTAAATACACCCATTAGAAATAAGCTTTCTAGCTTTGAGGTAAGAGATAAAATGACTCTTGGGTGACACAGAATTCCCAAACCACTCAAACACGGATGCACCCGAAACTGAAACTTGACTACTCAGATCCTACAATCAATAGAGGCATAAGAAGAATACATCCAGTCCATACCCAAAATCACATCAAAATCTACTATGTCTAACTCAATTAGATCAGCCAACAAGACTTTATGAAGAATGGTAACAGGACACTTTTTATACACTTTCTGGGCAACAATCGAATCACCCACTGGGGTAGAAACTAGGATAGGCTTAGGAATAATCTCAGGACTCATTTCAAAATTCACAGCAATCAAAGGTGTAACATATGAGAAACTGGATTCAGGATCCAACAAAGTATACACATCAATCTAAAATATACGAAGCATACCAGTAACAACATTGGAAGAGTCCTCCTGTTCCTGGCTGGATGATAAAGCATAGAATCTATTCTGGCGCTGCCCTCCAACATTGTTATAAGAGGCGCCGTGAGCTGGGGCTGGGCGAGTCACTAAAACTGGAGCACTAACAGTCTGAGTCTGGGTCTGAGGGCGATAGTCACGATGACCTTGTCCATCCTGTGGACAATCTCTAACTCTGTGACCTATGTCACCACACCAAAAAAAACCCCTTTTCTCACCCCAAAACTCACCCAAATGAGCCCTACCACACTTAGGACACAGGAGATGATTTGGCTTACTGCCTGCACTGTACTGGGACCTGGATGCATATGACCTGCTACTTTTCTCCTGCCTACCTCTAGGCATAGGAGCACTAGCAGATGATGGTGCTGGCATAGATAAATAATCCTGATACTGAGGGCGACTCCCTCCTTGTGATATAGTCTGACCCTGTCTGTGCTGCTTGGACCTAGCTCTCTTATTCTCTCTTATTCTATCTCTCTCCTTAATTTTGACTGCCTCAATCTATTGGTCATGATTCATCATCCTTGAAAGATTTATCTCACTATTCAGCATAGCATACCTACACTCCTTAACCATATAACTAGACACTCCAATCACAAACTTACTCATACTAGCCCGGTTATCAGCCACTAAGAGAGAGACACTTTAAGCACAGTAAAATTCTGAAAGAAATAATCACACTTTTTCCTGAAATGTCTTGTAGCCTCTTGCTCATAGATGTGGCGCGCTACACACCGATGACTAAGACTCTATGTAACACGGCTTTTCAGACTCCCTAGGATACCTTAAAACCTTAGGCTCTAATACCATGTTAGTAACGCCCCAAAAAATGGGTCCCAGAGCATCACACAGTGCTTGAGGCTACGAGTAGCCCCAAGCTAACCCTTTGAGCCATTTTTATTCAGTTTAAAACAAATCAATAGGGTTTCCATAAAAAACCCTCAAATATCAACAGAGTAATCATCATCCAAGAATAAAAGAATTTCAGAAAGATAACAAAATATGGCTTATTAGTCAGCTCCCAACATCTATACCAGTCTGACGAGCCTCTAAGAAAATCAATAAAACCAGCGAGCCATTGAGACATGCCCCAACTAACTCATACTCAGTTATCAAATGTAAATAATTTTGTGAAACCCATATTAGATATCAAGTCCTCAGAACATGAGGAATCACCACAACAGAGGATGTAGAACA